>NC_092823.1:0-7500 GCF_023375885.2 Dermacentor andersoni
ACTTATCGCTGCTACTGTAAGGGGCCGTACGGCCCCGGCCGACATTGTACCGTAGTGCGATTTTCGGCTTGCGCGTGCTCGTGGCGTAGTCCGCGCACCGTTCCGACGTCGACAATCGTGCCCACGACTACGCGAGCGCTGGAAGAGACAAAGTCCGAAACCGCGTGTGCCGGGGCGGCGCGAGCGCGACGCCTTTGACGCAACTTTTGCGTACAAGCCGCCGCACGGACACGACGGAATCGCTGGCATCCCGCACGCAGCTGCATTGTGTCACGCCGGCAATCGTTGAAACACCACGCAGTCGTCGGCGTCGGCCCCGACATGGTTGCGAGCGCTGGAAGAGACAAAGTCCGAAACCGCGTGTGCCGGGGCGGCGCGAGCGCGACGCCTTTGACGCAACTTTTGCGTACAAGCCGCCGCACGGCCACGACGGAGCCGGTGTCACCCTGCAGAGGGCTGCACTATAGCACGCCGGGAACCGGCAAAGAACCGCGCAGACGTCGTCGTTGGCCGCGGCGTTGCCGCGAGCACGCGAAGAGACAAAGTCCGAAACGACGTCAGCCGGGGCGTCGAGCACGCCGCCCGCACTGTTCGCACGCGTGCTCGGAAATGGCGAAGGGGCCGCGCTAGCGTGCCTTGAATCGGTGAGCGGCGGTACCGCGGCGATCGCCAGAGCTCGAATCCGCCCTGCAAAAGCCAAATATTGGCGCTCGGCTCGGCGCAGTACGCGGCCGCGTCGCACGAGTACGGCCCCATGGAGGTCTGGGCACTTATCGCTGCTACTGTAAGGGGCCGTACGGCCCCGGCCGACATTGTACCGTAGTGCGATTTTCGGCTTGCGCGTGCTCGTGGCGTAGTCCGCGCACCGTTCCGACGTCGACAATCGTGCCCACGACTACGCGAGCGCTGGAAGAGACAAAGTCCGAAACCGCGTGTGCCGGGGCGGCGCGAGCGCGACGCCTTTGACGCAACTTTTGCGTACAAGCCGCCGCACGGCCACGACGGAGCCGGTGTCACCCTGCAGAGGGCTGCACTATAGCACGCCGGGAACCGGCAAAGAACCGCGCAGACGTCGTCGTTGGCCGCGGCGTTGCCGCGAGCACGCGAAGAGACAAAGTCCGAAACGACGTCAGCCGGGGCGTCGAGCACGCCGCCCGCACTGTTCGCACGCGTGCTCGGAAATGGCGAAGGGGCCGCGCTAGCGTGCCTTGAATCGGTGAGCGGCGGTACCGCGGCAATCGCCAGAGCTCGAATCCGCCCTGCAAAAGCCAAATATTGGCGCTCGGCTCGGCGCAGTACGCCGCCGCGTCGCACGAGTACGGCCCCATGGAGGTCTGGGCACTTATCGCTGCTACTGTAAGGGGCCGTAGGGCCCCGGCCGACATTGTACCGTAGTGCGATTTTCGTCTTGCGCGTGCTCGTGGCGGTGTCCGCGCACCGTTCCGAAGTCGACAATCGTGCCCACGACTACGCGAGCGCTGGAAGAGACAAAGTCCGAAACCGCGTGTGCCGGGGCGGCGCGAGCGCGACGCCTTTGACGCAACTTTTGCGTACAAGCCGCCGCACGGCCACGACGGAGCCGGTGTCACCCTGCAGAGGGCTGCACTATAGCACGCCGGGAACCGGCAAAGAACCGCGCAGACGTCGTCGTTGGCCGCGGCGTTGCCGCGAGCACGCGAAGAGACAAAGTCCGAAACGACGTCAGCCGGGGCGTCGAGCACGCCGCCCGCACTGTTCGCACTCGTGCTCGGAAATGGCGAAGGGGCCGTGCTAGCGTGCCTCGAATCGATCGGCCGGGGGCCCCGTAGGGCGACAGAAAGGCAATTGTGCAGGAAACCGTACTGGCCATTAGCGAGAAATTGCCGTTCGCGCATTCGGTAGACGCGCTGCGCTTTCACGACTTCGGCATTGTGCTGCCGACGTAAGCTTTCAATCTTGCTCGCGGCGTTACGAGGCGGCACGATTTTCGCCAAACGCTCGTCGAAAGTGGCACGAGTACGGCCCCATGGAGGTCTGGGTACTTATCGCTGCTATTATATGGGGGTCCCAGAGAGCAGTCGCCCCCAAAGCGACCTGGGTGTTTGATATGCGGCGGGCTTCGTGCCCGTCAAGCGTGTCCCCGGTATCGCTCCCGTGGATCCCACAGCTGACGTCTGCAGCCTCATCCGCTTGATGCGTTAGGGGCTGGTTGTCGGACGACGCTTTTTCCACGATATCGAAGTGTGTTCCGCATCGTCCTCGGACGAATCAAATACGAAAGCGCCGAAGGCGCGGGCGTGACCCGTCGCCTAGCGGCTTTGCCGTCTCGGCTACGTTGCAAGTGTCGGTCGGTCCACCAGTGCTGCGGGCTCGAGAGAAACCGCAAGCCGCGATCGAGTCGACACAACCGGTCTATCGAGAATGTTGCGTGCTTCTTGCCGCGTGGCGATACCCGGCCCTGCGGGGAGGGCGCCGTAGCGAGCTCGAACGCCGTCGTCTCGGACTGTGCAAAGTGCTACCCTTTGCGAGAACGAAGCGTGTTGGGGCGCCTGAAGGTGGCCTCGGCATCGCAAAAACGGCGTCCGGCCTGCTTGAAAGGCTGGACGCGCAGTTGAACGATTACCTGGTTGATCCTGCCAGTAATCATATGCTTGTCTCAAAGATTAAGCCATGCATGTCTAAGTACATGCCGAAATAAGGCGAAACCGCGAATGGCTCATTAAATCAGTTATGGTTCCTTAGATCGTTTCTTCCTACTTGGATAACTGTGGCAATTCTAGAGCTAATACATGCAGTGAGCCTGAAGCCCTTTGGGCGACGGGTGCTTTTATTAGACCAAGATCGATCGGGTTTCGGCCCGTATTGTGTGGTGACTCTGGATAACTTTGTGCTGATCGCATGGCCACGAGCCGGCGACGTTTCTTTCAAGTGTCTGCCTTATCAACTTTCGATGGTAGGTTACTTGCTTACCATGGTTGTTACGGGTAACGGAGAATCAGGGTTCGATTCCGGAGAGGGAGCCTGAGAAACGGCTACCACATCCAAGGAAGGCAGCAGGCGCGCAAATTACCCACTCCCGGCACGGGGAGGTAGTGACGAAAAATAACAATACGGGACTCTTTTGAGGCCCCGTAATTGAAATGAGTACACTCTAAATCCTTTAACGAGGATCAATTGGAGGGCAAGTCTGGTGCCAGCAGCCGCGGTAATTCCAGCTCCAATAGCGTATACTAAAGCTGCTGCGGTTAAAAAGCTCGTAGTTGGATCTCAGTTCCAGACGAGTAGTGCATCTACCCGATGCGACGGCTCGGACTGAACATCATGCCGGTCCTTTCTTGGTGCACTTCATTGTGTGCCTCGAGAAGGCCGGTGCTTTTACTTTGAAAAAATTAGAGTGCTCAACGCAGGCGAGTCGCCTGAATAAACTTGCATGGAATAATAGAACAAGACCTCGTTTCTGTTCTGTTGGTTTTTGGAATACGAGGTAATGATTAAGAGGGACAGACGGGGGCATTCGTATTGCGGCGCTAGAGGTGAAATTCTTGGACCGTCGCAAGACGAACTACTGCGAAAGCATTTGCCAAGAATGTTTTCTTTGATCAAGAACGAAAGTCAGAGGTTCGAAGGCGATCAGATACCGCCCTAGTTCTGACCATAAACGATGCCAACCAGCGATCCGCCTGAGTTACTCAAATGACTCGGCGGGCAGCTTCCGGGAAACCAAAGTGTTTGGGTTCCGGGGGAAGTATGGTTGCAAAGCTGAAACTTAAAGGAATTGACGGAAGGGCACCACCAGGAGTGGAGCCTGCGGCTTAATTTGACTCAACACGGGAAAACTTACCCGGCCCGGACACTGGGAGGATTGACAGATTGAGAGCTCTTTCTTGATTCGGTGGATGGTGGTGCATGGCCGTTCTTAGTTGGTGGAGCGATTTGTCTGGTTAATTCCGATAACGAACGAGACTCTAGCCTATTAAATAGGTGCGGGGTTCCCAGCACCTTACAACCTTCTTAGAGGGACAAGCGGCTCCTAGCCGCACGAAACAGAGCAATAACAGGTCTGTGATGCCCTTAGATGTCCGGGGCCGCACGCGCGCTACACTGAAGGAAGCAGCGTGTCTTTATCCCTGTCTGAAAGGACTGGGTAACCCGTGGAACTTCTTTCGTGATTGGGATAGGGGCTTGCAATTGTTCCCCTTGAACGAGGAATTCCCAGTAAGCGCGAGTCATAAGCTCGCGTTGATTACGTCCCTGCCCTTTGTACACACCGCCCGTCGCTACTACCGATTGAATGATTTAGTGAGGTCTTCGGACCGATGTCCGGCGCGGCCTTTCGGTTGCGCCGGTCTGTTGGAAAGATGACCAAACTTGATCATTTAGAGGAAGTAAAAGTCGTAACAAGGTTTCCGTAGGTGAACCTGCGGAAGGATCATTACCGGATTGTGAAGGGTGGCGAGCGCCATTGTTTCTACCCCGTGTGGGTGAAGCAGCTCGCTGCGCCCGACGCTTTCCGCCGCTGGCCCCGCTTGGACGCGGGGACGGCTATACCCGAACATGCCGGGGACTGCCTGAATTTTGAGGGGCGCCCCGTGCCAAATTTGTTGCGCCCAGTGGACGCCGGCTGCAACCTTGGACGGTTGGCTTGGCCGCGCCCGCGGGTAGAAACGGCGTAACGCACACTGGGTGGGCTTTCTGTCCGCTTTGGCGCTCTTGCGCGGAATGGGAGTAAGACGACCCGACCTGCTGCTTTGCCCAGTACGAGGGGAACGGCGAAGCGTGCGGTCGGTCAAGGAACTGACGGTCGAGAGCTAATGCCGCTGCCGCTTAGTACACACACGGAACCGTGGTGCGAGCGCTCTCCCGTCCTCCGCGGCAAACGCTGCCGAGTCTGAAAAGGCTGGCGGCTGCCGGTCGCTTCCTGCGGCGAGTATGGAGTAACGACCCGACTTTGTTGCCACCCAAGTACTAAAGGAACGGTGTGGCGCTCGGTCGGTCATGGAACTGTCGGTATGAGGGTGCGGCTGCCAAGTACGGAAGGAACCGTGGCCTAAAGTGCTCTCCCGTCCTCCGCGGCAAATGCCACCGAGTCCGAAAGGGCCGGAGGCTGCCGGTCGGCTCCTGCTCGTGACGCGCGAGGTGTCGAGATCGCGGTTTAATGCGACGACGTCTGCAGGCTATTCGCCCGCCGCCGAGGGAAAGGCGGCGTTGCTGCGAAGTACCGAAGGAAACGCGGCTTTGCTACGTCGGAAGCGTTCTGCGGTTAGCGGACTTGTGCGCTTTGGGAAGGCGCCGCACGTCGAAAGAGGAAGTACGGACAGACGAGGGACTGTAGTCCCGGTTTCGAACGCACTTGCGGCCAGGCCCTTGCTGGCTTCGTCTTCCGCCTCAAGTAGACTTGTTGTGGCGCCGGCGCAGGGAGCCGTCCCTGGCACTGGCCGAGTGGTTTTGGAGAGCTGCGCGAGTACGCGCGCCGGGCTCTTGTCTTTCGTCTCAAGTAGGCTGTTGGATCAACAGCGGTTATGCTGCGGCGATCTGCCGATGCGAAAGTGTGTGTGTGTTTGAGGCCCTTCTATGAACCTACTGCTGACTGAAGCGAAGCACGTCGATGGGGGTGAAGCCCTGCCCGTGGCCGTGTAGCCGTTAAAGACTCCACAGCGGCTTAGCCCTAATCATGGCTCTGTCGCTCTTTGCAATTTTTAGTGGAGCGATGTGAACGTGCACACGAGACACACGGGTCCGGTGGATGGTTGGCAGGTAAAACCGGCTTCGAGTGCGCGCAAACGGCATAAGGTGCCTCGAGGGCAAGCGAGGAAGGCGTGGGCGCAAAACACACGCGCGAGTAGCAGGAGTGGAGTGCCATTAGGCTTTCAGCTGCTGAGACGCGGCCGCCGAAAGAGCGAGACTGGAGGAGCGCACGCCGAAAGGCGCTCTTCGAAACCACACACAGGGAGACGCCACGTGCCTAAAACCCTGGTTGTACTGTACTGAATTGAACAAACTATTTTTCACGACTCTAAGCGGTGGATCACTCGGTTCTCGGGTCGATGAAGAACGCAGCCAGCTGCGAGACTTGGTGTGAATTGCAGGACACACTGAGCACTGATTCTTTGAACGCACATTGCGGCCTTGGGTCTTCCCTTGGCTTCGTCTGTCTGAGGGTCGGATCACATATCAAGAGAGACTTCGGCGCACAGGGAACGTGCGTCCGTCGACTCGTTTTGACCGCGTCGGCATCATGGACAGTACGTTGAGCGCTAAAGCCACGCGCCAGCGGCCTCACGAGAGGGAGACGGTGGCAAACCGTTGTGCCAATTCTTCGAAAAGACGGAAACGAGGCAATACTACTGCAGCGTGACGAGTGCGCGCCTCTAGTAAGACCGCCGCAGGATGGAGTCGGATACCTGCAGGGAAAGAGCGGTCCAAGCACGAGGCGCGAACGTCTGTTGCCATGTAGCGCGCACGTTTGCGAGAGAGTCGGAAGCGCACGCTTGCGTGCACGGAAAACGTGGGAATGAAACGCCGGCCGATTCCCGCGCCGTGCGCAAAGCCAGCGCGATCGCAATTTGCGCTGTTTGCCTTCGAAGTACGTCGAGCTCCAGAGCTGGTCGCTCGTTCACGTCACCGCAGCTGTGTGGGCGCCCTTCCGGGCTTCGTCGCAGGAATGGGAATCGGCAGATTCTTGCGAGGAGCGGGGAGGAGAAGGGTGGCCCCCGAAAGCGGTTCGACGCGACAGCGCCGTCTGCGAGCGAGAAGAGTCACGGCACGGCGGAGAATTGCCGCGAAACGGAAAATGTCTCCTTCGAGAGCGTGGGTGCCCCGTTGGCGGAGCTGAAGCGTTCCGTCGTAGTCCGCCGTCGGTCCAAGTGCTTCGCAGTCTCTGTCCCCTAAAGACTGGGCCACTCCAGTTGGGGCAGGGGCGACGCTACACGAGACGATGCCTCCCGCCAGGTTTTAGTCGCCCCTGCGGTGCCCGCTGAAGCGGCGCGCTGCTAAGGCGATCTTTGCCTCGGTGGTGTTTGGGCTTCAGACACGGTCGCTTACCACGCAACTGCTCGTGCGCCGCACGCGCGCAGGCGGTTCACCGCCTGCCAGCCTCGTCTATAAGTAGCTCCGTGTTGGGCGAAGGACGTGGTAGGGCGTCGCACTCGGTTGGCGCTGGGTTTTCGAACGTGTCGAGTCCTTTTCGGCATACCGCTCGTATGACGCACGCGCGCAGGCGTTGTGCCGCCTGCCAGCCTCGTCCGTAAGGACGTGGCAGGGCGTCGTACTCGGTCGTGCTGGAATGGGCGAAAGCGATGTATCCGTTGTCGACCTCAGATCAGGCGAGACAACCCGCTGAATTTAAGCATATCACTAAGCGGAGGAAAAGAAACCAACAGGGATTCCCCGAGTAGCTGCGAGCGAAACGGGACCGAGCCCAGCACCGAATCCCCCGTCCTTGCAGGCGGTCGGGAAATGTGGTGTATGGGAGGCGACGTTCTCGGGTGTTTGCGACGGTGCAAGTCCCCCTGACAGGGGCTT
>NC_092823.1:12500-25000 GCF_023375885.2 Dermacentor andersoni
GAGCGGCGAGCATTTTCAGTCGCCATATGTGGCTTAAGCGCGGGCGGGGTGTGGCCGCCCCGGCTGACGTGGTAGCGGACTTGGCGTATTGTTGCCCGTTGTTTCACAGGAAACGGGCACCGCGAATTTCATGCTTTCTTTCCAGCTTGGAACGTTTGGCTTTGTGTGCGGGTGCTGCATTTAAGGAGCTGTGTATAACTTTATAGAGCGTCTCAAGAAAAACAATTTGTTTGAAGCTTCACACGTGAGAGGAGCGGCTTCTGAGTACGAGGCGGTTTTCCTTTTTTTTTTTCTGCCGATAATTGTACTCATCTGCCACGTCTCTCACCACGATATGATATTTTTTTGGGGGGTTTCTCCTTTGATCCTCAAGTGAACGGACTGTCCAGTACTGATGCCATTTACAAAAATCCAAAACAGCAGAGGCCCGCACCTGCTCAATCAACGCCAACTCAATTTAAGGAAGGGCTGTTCAAAAGCTGATCGAAACCATCCAGTTTGGGAAAACCTATTTTATGCAGTAGTTTTTATTATTATTATTTTTTTTTTTTTTATTGTGAGAGACGTGAAATCGACACCACGAAATGAACGTCCCTTTGTTACCCTTTTGTTACCGCGGCTTCGAAACCGTGCGTAATACCAATTTAATTGTGTCCTGGTTGGCCGTTTGTCAGCACTTTGTGTTCTTCTAGAAAATCAACTACTAGTTTATAAATTACGTGCGCGAAATTTTCCTCCGTGTGCACCACCAAAATACTTAAAGAAGAGAGAATGCGTCCGGGGCCTTGGGATTTCGAAAATGACGTGCTCTGAAATTTTCACATCCGCCATTGGAAAGATAATTATTATCCGTCGTAAAAAAAAAAAAAAAGAAAAAAAAAAAAGAAAGAAATCACATTTGAAATTATCATTGAAAGTGGCCACGTTTTTCGGGGCATGTCTTGATGAAATAATCTCAGTTCAGTTCAGCATGATTGGATTTCATCTTTTCCAGTATTCTCAGTACTCTCGTTGTAGTACCAATTGCCGGCAGATTTTTTTTTTTAGTTGTTTAGAGTTATACATTCCTGAACGATGTTTTTCTTTTCCTCAAAGCTAGCCATAGAACCAGCGCTTTCTATAAAATCATGACAATAAGAATCCAGCATATCGGTTCATCTTCGGCGCGATTAAAGTTCGGGAACTGGCGATTTTTTATTGCCGTGATCAAGAAGGTTAACACCAGATAAGGCGTGATATTTCAGCATACCAGTCGCGATATCTAATCGAATCTAAGATTGAAATGGCGTTCTGAATTCTTTCGGTTCCAGATAGAAAGAAACAGAAAAAAAAAAAAAAAAGAAAGGATGTGATTGATTGCCATTCAAATCTGAAGACCGCGTGGAGAAAGTGTTCCGGTTTACATTCGGCAAATCAAAATGAACGGCTAAAATTAATCTATCGTCTGGTTTCATGCGCGAGATCACGTAAAAGGCAGCCATTCTTCTTAACATGGTTTCTCTCTTTTGCTCTCTCATTCGCGCACGGAAATTTCTTCGTACGGGAATTTTATGAAGCGAAGGCGGCTGCAGACCATTTTCTTTGTTTAGTTCATGTTCGTAGGCGCAAATTACAAACCTAACACTTGGAGCAACATTTCCACTACTCTAGAGGGGCATGAACTGTAGACAGTGCACGCTTTCTCATTTATCCAATCGCTCGCAAACACATTGCATTGCTAGTCTACAGTGGCAATACAAAGTGACGTTTCACCATGCACGTCGAAGTTCATTACCAGTACCGCGCCAGCATCGACCGGCCGGCGAAGCGACGAGCTCAGCAGCGCATGCGCAAGGCCCGACACCACCCCAACCGAGCTTCCCTGCTTATCGGAGAGAACAAGTGCGCGTGAACACGGGCGCGTCTGAGTATCTGGATTTAAAAAAAAAAAAAGAAAACAAAGAAAGCGTTTCCGAGATATTGACAAAGACAAGTGGTCGCGGTCGCTCTGAATCTTATCGTATTATAGAAAACGTGGGAAGGCGGCGCTTCCTCGAGGGTCAGAAAGTACAATCGTCGAACTAGGTGGCAAGTGGAGTACATCCTTTTTCTTGGAACGGTTTGCAATTGACTGCTTGAATGTGCCGACCACGCGTCGCGGGTCGCGTATAGAGCCAACCGTTGGCAAGCACGCGTCTAGCGTAGCAGCAGAACCGATCGCGGTTGCGATAACCCATCGTTGGCAGCGAAAAAGAAAAACACCCACACGCAGTTTGTAGCAATAACCGTACAAATCAATGTGGTTTTAAATATAGCTTCACTGGTCACCCAAGAAGGGCACCGAAACTTTCTCATGACGCACACCGCTGTAGTCCACAAAGAACAAAGCGCACAAAATAGATATGATACAGCCGCACCGCATTATTTCGTGTTTTCAGCATTTCATTACTTTCGTGTGCATGCGCGCTAGGGCCACGCAGGCCAGGAGTAAAAGGCACGAAAAGAAAAAAAAAAAAAAAAATGATACGCAATCCTAAGCTTTGACTTGACTGCTGTGGCACTCGCATTTGTGTTCTTTACCTTAGGCGAACGCAATGCGCAAACTGAACTGGAATTTCCAATAATGGAAATTCCTGTTTGGCTCATATTTGCGTTTTTCGCCCGAGCAAGCGCTTCACTGCACTACGCTTTGCCCCTTCAACGTGGCTACACTGCCCGGCAGGCGTGTTCTGCGTAGGGCCGAACCTGCAGGCAAAAAGCATGGGCGCCGCCATCTTGTTGAGAGCGGCGCCAGGGACACAATCGCGCCTAGCTCATTGAGTTTTCCCCCAAAACTGAAAAAAATTTGACTTCATTAAACGAGAAAGATGCCACGAGTGCCCCAACAAAAAGCTTTGAGGATTACCGAAGGGTAACTGAGGGCGACGCAACGGGCTCTGGAAAGAAGGATGATGGGTGTGGCGTCACGGGGGGATCGGAATAGAGCAGATTGGGGTGTGCGAGAAGAAACGCTCGTTAATGACACCAAAGTTTAAACCAGGAAAAACAAATGGGCATGCGCAGGGCATGCAATCTGGGGGGAAGATAACCGGTGGCCATTAAGGGTTACAGACTGAATTCCAAGAGGAGGGAAGCGTAGCAGGGGGTGGCAGAAAGTTAGGAGGGCAGATTAGATTAGGGACTACATGGCGACAATCGGCACCTGACCGGGGTACTTGGAGGATCATGGCAGATGCCTTTGCCCTGCAGTGGGCGTAGCCAGGATGATGATGATGATGATGTTCATGATGAAAAGGTAGCAACAGGTCTTCGTAACATACAGGTTAGAAAGATGAGGCACCTTTTAACCCTTGAATATATTTCGCCACATTTGGGCATACGACAAGTTTGTTTTCGAGGCGCTCGGTCCCACTGCTGCGAAAATGTGTACACAAAGGCTGCACAGTAGTTGCCAGAAATCGGGCACTCTATTTTTCTTTCATAGGGAATCTTTCTTCCACTTGGGCAGCGGATTTCGGCGGCAGGGCGAGCTTGCGTGGCCGCGGTGGTTTACGGATCCAAGCGATAGTGAACTCCAAAATCCAGTGTTGGCTTTGAGTGGGATTCATATTGATTGCGAACCCCACGGCTAATCCTACCCCCCATCCCCCCAAGTGGCTCTTTACAGGAGACAATCATTCAGAGACATCGGACAAATAGGAATTCTGGTTCTTTCTTTTGCTTTCATTAATTTTTCTCGAAGCCCATAACTAGAAATTTGCTGGAGCGGCTGTCCCATTTGCGACGCAACAAGTGCGACGCTACACACAGATGGAGTGGCAGTTTAATTACTCTCGTGGTCCGCGAACCGGCATCGTTGCGTGTAGTATAGGAATGGTGCGTGTCAAGTCACTGCTCGCGTTGAGCTTGTGCTCTTCATTTTGATTGAATGAAGTCTCACCTAAGTGAGCGGGGCCGATCCCGGAGGTAGTGCAATACCGGGCCGACCTGCGGCGGAGGTGAAGCAGGCTTCAAGCACTCCGCCAACTTCCAAAAATAGGTTTAATATCGTGGGTCCATATAGAACCCGTATCAGATATTAAGCTGATAAGAACAGATACTACACTTTGATCTTAGCCAAAAGGCCGAGAAGCGATGTCCTTCACTTCACTTCATTGTACTACTGCCTTGTGGGCGCCCTGCCGACATGGGTAACCTCAGCAACAGCGTGGGCAATATTATAAAATTCAGCCTGTGTACAGACTCAACGCTCCCTATCTCACGGATGAACTCGCAACGCCTCAGTCTTTCGCTGTTAACGAAACGCTGTCGCGTAGAAACGAGACCCGAGTGCAAGCTTGCTTGTAACGCGAAACCAACCAAGGCAACCTCGTAGAAAACGGAACAGGCGAGCGGAAAAAAACGCGCCAGGGGAATGCTTACTTCCGTCTGAATGCGACCGCTCAAGGTGACCTTCCTTGAGGGCTTCGTTTCAAGCCCGTGTGCAATTGTAATATACTACGCGCATTTCCTTCATTTCTTTTTATTTACCGCAAGGCCCACTGAAAATTTTGATACGGCACAGGCCGGGACGGATCGCAACGTGTCGATTCGACCGGTAGAATTAGGTAGCATGCCCCATGTACGAAGACGAGCAACATAGAAGTGAATGACAAAATAAATATAGAAAACGCTGCACACTCCTTCCCACCGGAAACATAGAGGGGAGAAAGATCGCCATCTGAAACACAGGCATTGTAAAAAAAAAAAAAAAAGTGCTACCTCATCATCTTTACCATTACCGTGTGTGTGTATGTATATATGCATGTGTGTGTGTGTGTGTGTGTGTGTGTGTTTGTGTATTTATATATATATATATATATATATACGCACACATGCTAGCATAGCTTAAACGCAGCTGGAAAGCTCAGCCTTGCACAAGAACCACCCCCTGTCGCAAACCCCTTTGAAACATTCAAATGGGAAACACGAGTACAGCGAGGTCGTTCGAACCTGGCGCCAAAACGCATTAGCGCCATCTGTGTACGGAACTAGGAAAACCTGCGGACTTTGCAATACAGAAAGAAAGGTAGATGGCGCGAGCTAACGCTCCATTGCATACTAAGAACGAGAGTTAGTGAATAATGGCAGAAACGTCTTGGGAAGAGAAAAAAAAAAAAAAAAAACGCGCAACAGTTGTTGGCTTGTGCAAGCACTCTATGTTACAGCGATTAAAGAGCATAGCATCTTCTACAACAGCAGCTACAAAAAGAAGAAGAACGTGAGAGAGGGAGAGACACAGGCGTGTTTCTTTGGAATGCAGAGCATGCAGCACATACTATAAAGTGCCAAAGAGACGGGGAAAGCAGATGGCGCGAAGGTGTATGTCCTCAAAGCTTGAAAGCAATTTCTAAATTACAACATGTACCGAAGTCCACCTACTCTCATCAGGTTGCTCCCGCCTCCAGTTGCGTTTAAAGTGAAATTACAGTCGCCTCAAAGGCAGACAGAGAGAGAGTGAAAATAGGTACACTTGCTTCGCGCAGCTGCAGCCGTTCAAATTTTACAGCAAGAGCACTCCCGAAAGCACAAAGTCCGCTGCCGCCTGGGCGCAATGCGCTCGCTTCAGTAAATTGCCGTGCTGGCCTCGGCAACCAAGAGGTGTAGTGCGGCAGACTGCTGCATTGTAGCACACCGGAAACCGTGCAGACGTAAGCGATCGCCTCGACATCGCTGCGAGCGCTCGAAGAGACAAAGTCCGAAACCACGTGTGCCGGGGCGGTGCGAGCGCGACGCCTTTGACGCAACTTTTGCGTACAAGCCGCCGCACCGCCACGACGGAATCGCTGGCATCCCGCACGCAGCTGCATTGTGTCACGCCGGCAATCGTTGAAACACCACGCAGTCGTCGGCGTCGGCCCCGACATGGTTGCGAGCGCTGGAAGAGACAAAGTCCGAAACCGCGTGTGCCGGGGCGGCGCGAGCGCGACGCCTTTGACGCAACTTTTGCGTACAAGCCGCCGCACGGACACGACGGAGCCGGTGTCACCCTGCAGAGGGCTGCACTATAGCACGCCGGGAACCGGCAAAGAACCGCGCAGACGTCGTCGTTGGCCGCGGCGTTGCCGCGAGCACGCGAAGAGACAAAGTCCGAAACGACGTCAGCCGGGGCGTCGAGCACGCCGCCCGCACTGTTCGCACGCGTGCTCGGAAATGGCGAAGGGGCCGCGCTAGCGTGCCTTGAATCGGTGAGCGGCGGTACCGCGGCAATCGCCAGAGCTCGAATCCGCCCTGCAAAAGCCAAATATAGGCGCTCGGCTCGGCGCAGTACGCCGCCGCGTCGCACGAGTACGGCCCCATGGAGGTCTGGGCACTTATCGCTGCTACTGTAAGGGGCCGTACGGCCCCGGCCGACATTGTACCGTAGTGCGATTTTCGTCTTGCGCGTGCTCGTGGCGGTGTCCGCGCACCGTTCCGAAGTCGACAATCGTGCCCACGACTACGCGAGCGCTGGAAGAGACAAAGTCCGAAACCGCGTGTGCCGGGGCGGCGCGAGCGCGACGCCTTTGACGCAACTTTTGCGTACAAGCCGCCGCACGGCCACGACGGAGCCGGTGTCACCCTGCAGAGGGCTGCACTATAGCACGCCGGGAACCGGCAAAGAACCGCGCAGACGTCGTCGTTGGCCGCGGCGTTGCCGCGAGCACGCGAAGAGACAAAGTCCGAAACGACGTCAGCCGGGGCGTCGAGCACGCCGCCCGCACTGTTCGCACGCGTGCTCGGAAATGGCGAAGGGGCCGCGCTAGCGTGCCTTGAATCGGTGAGCGGCGGTACCGCGGCGATCGCCAGAGCTCGAATCCGCCCTGCAAAAGCCAAATATTGGCGCTCGGCTCGGCGCAGTACGCCGCCGCGTCGCACGAGTACGGCCCCATGGAGGTCTGGGCACTTATCGCTGCTACTGTAAGGGGCCGTACGGCCCCGGCCGACATTGTACCGTAGTGCGATTTTCGGCTTGCGCGTGCTCGTGGCGTAGTCCGCGCACCGTTCCGACGTCGACAATCGTGCCCACGACTACGCGAGCGCTGGAAGAGACAAAGTCCGAAACCGCGTGTGCCGGGGCGGCGCGAGCGCGACGCCTTTGACGCAACTTTTGCGTACAAGCCGCCGCACGGACACGACGGAATCGCTGGCATCCCGCACGCAGCTGCATTGTGTCACGCCGGCAATCGTTGAAACACCACGCAGTCGTCGGCGTCGGCCCCGACATGGTTGCGAGCGCTGGAAGAGACAAAGTCCGAAACCGCGTGTGCCGGGGCGGCGCGAGCGCGACGCCTTTGACGCAACTTTTGCGTACAAGCCGCCGCACGGCCACGACGGAGCCGGTGTCACCCTGCAGAGGGCTGCACTATAGCACGCCGGGAACCGGCAAAGAACCGCGCAGACGTCGTCGTTGGCCGCGGCGTTGCCGCGAGCACGCGAAGAGACAAAGTCCGAAACGACGTCAGCCGGGGCGTCGAGCACGCCGCCCGCACTGTTCGCACGCGTGCTCGGAAATGGCGAAGGGGCCGCGCTAGCGTGCCTTGAATCGGTGAGCGGCGGTACCGCGGCGATCGCCAGAGCTCGAATCCGCCCTGCAAAAGCCAAATATTGGCGCTCGGCTCGGCGCAGTACGCGGCCGCGTCGCACGAGTACGGCCCCATGGAGGTCTGGGCACTTATCGCTGCTACTGTAAGGGGCCGTACGGCCCCGGCCGACATTGTACCGTAGTGCGATTTTCGGCTTGCGCGTGCTCGTGGCGTAGTCCGCGCACCGTTCCGACGTCGACAATCGTGCCCACGACTACGCGAGCGCTGGAAGAGACAAAGTCCGAAACCGCGTGTGCCGGGGCGGCGCGAGCGCGACGCCTTTGACGCAACTTTTGCGTACAAGCCGCCGCACGGCCACGACGGAGCCGGTGTCACCCTGCAGAGGGCTGCACTATAGCACGCCGGGAACCGGCAAAGAACCGCGCAGACGTCGTCGTTGGCCGCGGCGTTGCCGCGAGCACGCGAAGAGACAAAGTCCGAAACGACGTCAGCCGGGGCGTCGAGCACGCCGCCCGCACTGTTCGCACGCGTGCTCGGAAATGGCGAAGGGGCCGCGCTAGCGTGCCTTGAATCGGTGAGCGGCGGTACCGCGGCAATCGCCAGAGCTCGAATCCGCCCTGCAAAAGCCAAATATTGGCGCTCGGCTCGGCGCAGTACGCCGCCGCGTCGCACGAGTACGGCCCCATGGAGGTCTGGGCACTTATCGCTGCTACTGTAAGGGGCCGTAGGGCCCCGGCCGACATTGTACCGTAGTGCGATTTTCGTCTTGCGCGTGCTCGTGGCGGTGTCCGCGCACCGTTCCGAAGTCGACAATCGTGCCCACGACTACGCGAGCGCTGGAAGAGACAAAGTCCGAAACCGCGTGTGCCGGGGCGGCGCGAGCGCGACGCCTTTGACGCAACTTTTGCGTACAAGCCGCCGCACGGCCACGACGGAGCCGGTGTCACCCTGCAGAGGGCTGCACTATAGCACGCCGGGAACCGGCAAAGAACCGCGCAGACGTCGTCGTTGGCCGCGGCGTTGCCGCGAGCACGCGAAGAGACAAAGTCCGAAACGACGTCAGCCGGGGCGTCGAGCACGCCGCCCGCACTGTTCGCACTCGTGCTCGGAAATGGCGAAGGGGCCGTGCTAGCGTGCCTCGAATCGATCGGCCGGGGGCCCCGTAGGGCGACAGAAAGGCAATTGTGCAGGAAACCGTACTGGCCATTAGCGAGAAATTGCCGTTCGCGCATTCGGTAGACGCGCTGCGCTTTCACGACTTCGGCATTGTGCTGCCGACGTAAGCTTTCAATCTTGCTCGCGGCGTTACGAGGCGGCACGATTTTCGCCAAACGCTCGTCGAAAGTGGCACGAGTACGGCCCCATGGAGGTCTGGGTACTTATCGCTGCTATTATATGGGGGTCCCAGAGAGCAGTCGCCCCCAAAGCGACCTGGGTGTTTGATATGCGGCGGGCTTCGTGCCCGTCAAGCGTGTCCCCGGTATCGCTCCCGTGGATCCCACAGCTGACGTCTGCAGCCTCATCCGCTTGATGCGTTAGGGGCTGGTTGTCGGACGACGCTTTTTCCACGATATCGAAGTGTGTTCCGCATCGTCCTCGGACGAATCAAATACGAAAGCGCCGAAGGCGCGGGCGTGACCCGTCGCCTAGCGGCTTTGCCGTCTCGGCTACGTTGCAAGTGTCGGTCGGTCCACCAGTGCTGCGGGCTCGAGAGAAACCGCAAGCCGCGATCGAGTCGACACAACCGGTCTATCGAGAATGTTGCGTGCTTCTTGCCGCGTGGCGATACCCGGCCCTGCGGGGAGGGCGCCGTAGCGAGCTCGAACGCCGTCGTCTCGGACTGTGCAAAGTGCTACCCTTTGCGAGAACGAAGCGTGTTGGGGCGCCTGAAGGTGGCCTCGGCATCGCAAAAACGGCGTCCGGCCTGCTTGAAAGGCTGGACGCGCAGTTGAACGATTACCTGGTTGATCCTGCCAGTAATCATATGCTTGTCTCAAAGATTAAGCCATGCATGTCTAAGTACATGCCGAAATAAGGCGAAACCGCGAATGGCTCATTAAATCAGTTATGGTTCCTTAGATCGTTTCTTCCTACTTGGATAACTGTGGCAATTCTAGAGCTAATACATGCAGTGAGCCTGAAGCCCTTTGGGCGACGGGTGCTTTTATTAGACCAAGATCGATCGGGTTTCGGCCCGTATTGTGTGGTGACTCTGGATAACTTTGTGCTGATCGCATGGCCACGAGCCGGCGACGTTTCTTTCAAGTGTCTGCCTTATCAACTTTCGATGGTAGGTTACTTGCTTACCATGGTTGTTACGGGTAACGGAGAATCAGGGTTCGATTCCGGAGAGGGAGCCTGAGAAACGGCTACCACATCCAAGGAAGGCAGCAGGCGCGCAAATTACCCACTCCCGGCACGGGGAGGTAGTGACGAAAAATAACAATACGGGACTCTTTTGAGGCCCCGTAATTGAAATGAGTACACTCTAAATCCTTTAACGAGGATCAATTGGAGGGCAAGTCTGGTGCCAGCAGCCGCGGTAATTCCAGCTCCAATAGCGTATACTAAAGCTGCTGCGGTTAAAAAGCTCGTAGTTGGATCTCAGTTCCAGACGAGTAGTGCATCTACCCGATGCGACGGCTCGGACTGAACATCATGCCGGTCCTTTCTTGGTGCACTTCATTGTGTGCCTCGAGAAGGCCGGTGCTTTTACTTTGAAAAAATTAGAGTGCTCAACGCAGGCGAGTCGCCTGAATAAACTTGCATGGAATAATAGAACAAGACCTCGTTTCTGTTCTGTTGGTTTTTGGAATACGAGGTAATGATTAAGAGGGACAGACGGGGGCATTCGTATTGCGGCGCTAGAGGTGAAATTCTTGGACCGTCGCAAGACGAACTACTGCGAAAGCATTTGCCAAGAATGTTTTCTTTGATCAAGAACGAAAGTCAGAGGTTCGAAGGCGATCAGATACCGCCCTAGTTCTGACCATAAACGATGCCAACCAGCGATCCGCCTGAGTTACTCAAATGACTCGGCGGGCAGCTTCCGGGAAACCAAAGTGTTTGGGTTCCGGGGGAAGTATGGTTGCAAAGCTGAAACTTAAAGGAATTGACGGAAGGGCACCACCAGGAGTGGAGCCTGCGGCTTAATTTGACTCAACACGGGAAAACTTACCCGGCCCGGACACTGGGAGGATTGACAGATTGAGAGCTCTTTCTTGATTCGGTGGATGGTGGTGCATGGCCGTTCTTAGTTGGTGGAGCGATTTGTCTGGTTAATTCCGATAACGAACGAGACTCTAGCCTATTAAATAGGTGCGGGGTTCCCAGCACCTTACAACCTTCTTAGAGGGACAAGCGGCTCCTAGCCGCACGAAACAGAGCAATAACAGGTCTGTGATGCCCTTAGATGTCCGGGGCCGCACGCGCGCTACACTGAAGGAAGCAGCGTGTCTTTATCCCTGTCTGAAAGGACTGGGTAACCCGTGGAACTTCTTTCGTGATTGGGATAGGGGCTTGCAATTGTTCCCCTTGAACGAGGAATTCCCAGTAAGCGCGAGTCATAAGCTCGCGTTGATTACGTCCCTGCCCTTTGTACACACCGCCCGTCGCTACTACCGATTGAATGATTTAGTGAGGTCTTCGGACCGATGTCCGGCGCGGCCTTTCGGTTGCGCCGGTCTGTTGGAAAGATGACCAAACTTGATCATTTAGAGGAAGTAAAAGTCGTAACAAGGTTTCCGTAGGTGAACCTGCGGAAGGATCATTACCGGATTGTGAAGGGTGGCGAGCGCCATTGTTTCTACCCCGTGTGGGTGAAGCAGCTCGCTGCGCCCGACGCTTTCCGCCGCTGGCCCCGCTTGGACGCGGGGACGGCTATACCCGAACATGCCGGGGACTGCCTGAATTTTGAGGGGCGCCCCGTGCCAAATTTGTTGCGCCCAGTGGACGCCGGCTGCAACCTTGGACGGTTGGCTTGGCCGCGCCCGCGGGTAGAAACGGCGTAACGCACACTGGGTGGGCTTTCTGTCCGCTTTGGCGCTCTTGCGCGGAATGGGAGTAAGACGACCCGACCTGCTGCTTTGCCCAGTACGAGGGGAACGGCGAAGCGTGCGGTCGGTCAAGGAACTGACGGTCGAGAGCTAATGCCGCTGCCGCTTAGTACACACACGGAACCGTGGTGCGAGCGCTCTCCCGTCCTCCGCGGCAAACGCTGCCGAGTCTGAAAAGGCTGGCGGCTGCCGGTCGCTTCCTGCGGCGAGTATGGAGTAACGACCCGACTTTGTTGCCACCCAAGTACTAAAGGAACGGTGTGGCGCTCGGTCGGTCATGGAACTGTCGGTATGAGGGTGCGGCTGCCAAGTACGGAAGGAACCGTGGCCTAAAGTGCTCTCCCGTCCTCCGCGGCAAATGCCACCGAGTCCGAAAGGGCCGGAGGCTGCCGGTCGGCTCCTGCTCGTGACGCGCGAGGTGTCGAGATCGCGGTTTAATGCGACGACGTCTGCAGGCTATTCGCCCGCCGCCGAGGGAAAGGCGGCGTTGCTGCGAAGTACCGAAGGAAACGCGGCTTTGCTACGTCGGAAGCGTTCTGCGGTTAGCGGACTTGTGCGCTTTGGGAAGGCGCCGCACGTCGAAAGAGGAAGTACGGACAGACGAGGGACTGTAGTCCCGGTTTCGAACGCACTTGCGGCCAGGCCCTTGCTGGCTTCGTCTTCCGCCTCAAGTAGACTTGTTGTGGCGCCGGCGCAGGGAGCCGTCCCTGGCACTGGCCGAGTGGTTTTGGAGAGCTGCGCGAGTACGCGCGCCGGGCTCTTGTCTTTCGTCTCAAGTAGGCTGTTGGATCAACAGCGGTTATGCTGCGGCGATCTGCCGATGCGAAAGTGTGTGTGTGTGTTTGAGGCCCTTCTATGAACCTACTGCTGACTGAAGCGAAGCACGTCGATGGGGGTGAAG
>NC_092823.1:32500-45000 GCF_023375885.2 Dermacentor andersoni
GTTACCCTTTTGTTACCGCGGCTTCGAAACCGTGCGTAATACCAATTTAATTGTGTCCTGGTTGGCCGTTTGTCAGCACTTTGTGTTCTTCTAGAAAATCAACTACTAGTTTATAAATTACGTGCGCGAAATTTTCCTCCGTGTGCACCACCAAAATACTTAAAGAAGAGAGAATGCGTCCGGGGCCTTGGGATTTCGAAAATGACGTGCTCTGAAATTTTCACATCCGCCATTGGAAAGATAATTATTATCCGTCGTAAAAAAAAAAAAAAAGAAAAAAAAAAAAGAAAGAAATCACATTTGAAATTATCATTGAAAGTGGCCACGTTTTTCGGGGCATGTCTTGATGAAATAATCTCAGTTCAGTTCAGCATGATTGGATTTCATCTTTTCCAGTATTCTCAGTACTCTCGTTGTAGTACCAATTGCCGGCAGATTTTTTTTTTTAGTTGTTTAGAGTTATACATTCCTGAACGATGTTTTTCTTTTCCTCAAAGCTAGCCATAGAACCAGCGCTTTCTATAAAATCATGACAATAAGAATCCAGCATATCGGTTCATCTTCGGCGCGATTAAAGTTCGGGAACTGGCGATTTTTTATTGCCGTGATCAAGAAGGTTAACACCAGATAAGGCGTGATATTTCAGCATACCAGTCGCGATATCTAATCGAATCTAAGATTGAAATGGCGTTCTGAATTCTTTCGGTTCCAGATAGAAAGAAACAGAAAAAAAAAAAAAAAAGAAAGGATGTGATTGATTGCCATTCAAATCTGAAGACCGCGTGGAGAAAGTGTTCCGGTTTACATTCGGCAAATCAAAATGAACGGCTAAAATTAATCTATCGTCTGGTTTCATGCGCGAGATCACGTAAAAGGCAGCCATTCTTCTTAACATGGTTTCTCTCTTTTGCTCTCTCATTCGCGCACGGAAATTTCTTCGTACGGGAATTTTATGAAGCGAAGGCGGCTGCAGACCATTTTCTTTGTTTAGTTCATGTTCGTAGGCGCAAATTACAAACCTAACACTTGGAGCAACATTTCCACTACTCTAGAGGGGCATGAACTGTAGACAGTGCACGCTTTCTCATTTATCCAATCGCTCGCAAACACATTGCATTGCTAGTCTACAGTGGCAATACAAAGTGACGTTTCACCATGCACGTCGAAGTTCATTACCAGTACCGCGCCAGCATCGACCGGCCGGCGAAGCGACGAGCTCAGCAGCGCATGCGCAAGGCCCGACACCACCCCAACCGAGCTTCCCTGCTTATCGGAGAGAACAAGTGCGCGTGAACACGGGCGCGTCTGAGTATCTGGATTTAAAAAAAAAAAAAGAAAACAAAGAAAGCGTTTCCGAGATATTGACAAAGACAAGTGGTCGCGGTCGCTCTGAATCTTATCGTATTATAGAAAACGTGGGAAGGCGGCGCTTCCTCGAGGGTCAGAAAGTACAATCGTCGAACTAGGTGGCAAGTGGAGTACATCCTTTTTCTTGGAACGGTTTGCAATTGACTGCTTGAATGTGCCGACCACGCGTCGCGGGTCGCGTATAGAGCCAACCGTTGGCAAGCACGCGTCTAGCGTAGCAGCAGAACCGATCGCGGTTGCGATAACCCATCGTTGGCAGCGAAAAAGAAAAACACCCACACGCAGTTTGTAGCAATAACCGTACAAATCAATGTGGTTTTAAATATAGCTTCACTGGTCACCCAAGAAGGGCACCGAAACTTTCTCATGACGCACACCGCTGTAGTCCACAAAGAACAAAGCGCACAAAATAGATATGATACAGCCGCACCGCATTATTTCGTGTTTTCAGCATTTCATTACTTTCGTGTGCATGCGCGCTAGGGCCACGCAGGCCAGGAGTAAAAGGCACGAAAAGAAAAAAAAAAAAAAAAATGATACGCAATCCTAAGCTTTGACTTGACTGCTGTGGCACTCGCATTTGTGTTCTTTACCTTAGGCGAACGCAATGCGCAAACTGAACTGGAATTTCCAATAATGGAAATTCCTGTTTGGCTCATATTTGCGTTTTTCGCCCGAGCAAGCGCTTCACTGCACTACGCTTTGCCCCTTCAACGTGGCTACACTGCCCGGCAGGCGTGTTCTGCGTAGGGCCGAACCTGCAGGCAAAAAGCATGGGCGCCGCCATCTTGTTGAGAGCGGCGCCAGGGACACAATCGCGCCTAGCTCATTGAGTTTTCCCCCAAAACTGAAAAAAATTTGACTTCATTAAACGAGAAAGATGCCACGAGTGCCCCAACAAAAAGCTTTGAGGATTACCGAAGGGTAACTGAGGGCGACGCAACGGGCTCTGGAAAGAAGGATGATGGGTGTGTGGCGTCACGGGGGGATCGGAATAGAGCAGATTGGGGTGTGCGAGAAGAAACGCTCGTTAATGACACCAAAGTTTAAACCAGGAAAAACAAATGGGCATGCGCAGGGCATGCAATCTGGGGGGAAGATAACCGGTGGCCATTAAGGGTTACAGACTGAATTCCAAGAGGAGGGAAGCGTAGCAGGGGGTGGCAGAAAGTTAGGAGGGCAGATTAGATTAGGGACTACATGGCGACAATCGGCACCTGACCGGGGTACTTGGAGGATCATGGCAGATGCCTTTGCCCTGCAGTGGGCGTAGCCAGGATGATGATGATGATGATGTTCATGATGAAAAGGTAGCAACAGGTCTTCGTAACATACAGGTTAGAAAGATGAGGCACCTTTTAACCCTTGAATATATTTCGCCACATTTGGGCATACGACAAGTTTGTTTTCGAGGCGCTCGGTCCCACTGCTGCGAAAATGTGTACACAAAGGCTGCACAGTAGTTGCCAGAAATCGGGCACTCTATTTTTCTTTCATAGGGAATCTTTCTTCCACTTGGGCAGCGGATTTCGGCGGCAGGGCGAGCTTGCGTGGCCGCGGTGGTTTACGGATCCAAGCGATAGTGAACTCCAAAATCCAGTGTTGGCTTTGAGTGGGATTCATATTGATTGCGAACCCCACGGCTAATCCTACCCCCCATCCCCCCAAGTGGCTCTTTACAGGAGACAATCATTCAGAGACATCGGACAAATAGGAATTCTGGTTCTTTCTTTTGCTTTCATTAATTTTTCTCGAAGCCCATAACTAGAAATTTGCTGGAGCGGCTGTCCCATTTGCGACGCAACAAGTGCGACGCTACACACAGATGGAGTGGCAGTTTAATTACTCTCGTGGTCCGCGAACCGGCATCGTTGCGTGTAGTATAGGAATGGTGCGTGTCAAGTCACTGCTCGCGTTGAGCTTGTGCTCTTCATTTTGATTGAATGAAGTCTCACCTAAGTGAGCGGGGCCGATCCCGGAGGTAGTGCAATACCGGGCCGACCTGCGGCGGAGGTGAAGCAGGCTTCAAGCACTCCGCCAACTTCCAAAAATAGGTTTAATATCGTGGGTCCATATAGAACCCGTATCAGATATTAAGCTGATAAGAACAGATACTACACTTTGATCTTAGCCAAAAGGCCGAGAAGCGATGTCCTTCACTTCACTTCATTGTACTACTGCCTTGTGGGCGCCCTGCCGACATGGGTAACCTCAGCAACAGCGTGGGCAATATTATAAAATTCAGCCTGTGTACAGACTCAACGCTCCCTATCTCACGGATGAACTCGCAACGCCTCAGTCTTTCGCTGTTAACGAAACGCTGTCGCGTAGAAACGAGACCCGAGTGCAAGCTTGCTTGTAACGCGAAACCAACCAAGGCAACCTCGTAGAAAACGGAACAGGCGAGCGGAAAAAAACGCGCCAGGGGAATGCTTACTTCCGTCTGAATGCGACCGCTCAAGGTGACCTTCCTTGAGGGCTTCGTTTCAAGCCCGTGTGCAATTGTAATATACTACGCGCATTTCCTTCATTTCTTTTTATTTACCGCAAGGCCCACTGAAAATTTTGATACGGCACAGGCCGGGACGGATCGCAACGTGTCGAATCGACCGGTAGAATTAGGTAGCATGCCCCATGTACGAAGACGAGCAACATAGAAGTGAATGACAAAATAAATATAGAAAACGCTGCACACTCCTTCCCACCGGAAACATAGAGGGGAGAAAGATCGCCATCTGAAACACAGGCATTGTAAAAAAAAAAAAAAAAGTGCTACCTCATCATCTTTACCATTACCGTGTGTGTGTATGTATATATGCATGTGTGTGTGTGTGTGTGTGTGTGTGTGTTTGTGTATTTATATATATATATATATATATATACGCACACATGCTAGCATAGCTTAAACGCAGCTGGAAAGCTCAGCCTTGCACAAGAACCACCCCCTGTCGCAAACCCCTTTGAAACATTCAAATGGGAAACACGAGTACAGCGAGGTCGTTCGAACCTGGCGCCAAAACGCATTAGCGCCATCTGTGTACGGAACTAGGAAAACCTGCGGACTTTGCAATACAGAAAGAAAGGTAGATGGCGCGAGCTAACGCTCCATTGCATACTAAGAACGAGAGTTAGTGAATAATGGCAGAAACGTCTTGGGAAGAGAAAAAAAAAAAAAAAAAACGCGCAACAGTTGTTGGCTTGTGCAAGCACTCTATGTTACAGCGATTAAAGAGCATAGCATCTTCTACAACAGCAGCTACAAAAAGAAGAAGAACGTGAGAGAGGGAGAGACACAGGCGTGTTTCTTTGGAATGCAGAGCATGCAGCACATACTATAAAGTGCCAAAGAGACGGGGAAAGCAGATGGCGCGAAGGTGTATGTCCTCAAAGCTTGAAAGCAATTTCTAAATTACAACATGTACCGAAGTCCACCTACTCTCATCAGGTTGCTCCCGCCTCCAGTTGCGTTTAAAGTGAAATTACAGTCGCCTCAAAGGCAGACAGAGAGAGAGTGAAAATAGGTACACTTGCTTCGCGCAGCTGCAGCCGTTCAAATTTTACAGCAAGAGCACTCCCGAAAGCACAAAGTCCGCTGCCGCCTGGGCGCAATGCGCTCGCTTCAGTAAATTGCCGTGCTGGCCTCGGCAACCAAGAGGTGTAGTGCGGCAG
Source organism: Dermacentor andersoni (assembly GCF_023375885.2). NCBI lineage: Eukaryota > Metazoa > Arthropoda > Arachnida > Ixodida > Ixodidae > Dermacentor > Dermacentor andersoni. The sequence continues at coordinate 37,538 of NC_092823.1, forward strand.
ACTGCTGCATTGTAGCACACCGGAAACCGTGCAGACGTAAGCGATCGCCTCGACATCGCTGCGAGCGCTCGAAGAGACAAAGTCCGAAACCACGTGTGCCGGGGCGGTGCGAGCGCGACGCCTTTGACGCAACTTTTGCGTACAAGCCGCCGCACCGCCACGACGGAATCGCTGGCATCCCGCACGCAGCTGCATTGTGTCACGCCGGCAATCGTTGAAACACCACGCAGTCGTCGGCGTCGGCCCCGACATGGTTGCGAGCGCTGGAAGAGACAAAGTCCGAAACCGCGTGTGCCGGGGCGGCGCGAGCGCGACGCCTTTGACGCAACTTTTGCGTACAAGCCGCCGCACGGCCACGACGGAGCCGGTGTCACCCTGCAGAGGGCTGCACTATAGCACGCCGGGAACCGGCAAAGAACCGCGCAGACGTCGTCGTTGGCCGCGGCGTTGCCGCGAGCACGCGAAGAGACAAAGTCCGAAACGACGTCAGCCGGGGCGTCGAGCACGCCGCCCGCACTGTTCGCACGCGTGCTCGGAAATGGCGAAGGGGCCGCGCTAGCGTGCCTTGAATCGGTGAGCGGCGGTACCGCGGCGATCGCCAGAGCTCGAATCCGCCCTGCAAAAGCCAAATATTGGCGCTCGGCTCGGCGCAGTACGCCGCCGCGTCGCACGAGTACGGCCCCATGGAGGTCTGGGCACTTATCGCTGCTACTGTAAGGGGCCGTACGGCCCCGGCCGACATTGTACCGTAGTGCGATTTTCGGCTTGCGCGTGCTCGTGGCGTAGTCCGCGCACCGTTCCGACGTCGACAATCGTGCCCACGACTACGCGAGCGCTGGAAGAGACAAAGTCCGAAACCGCGTGTGCCGGGGCGGCGCGAGCGCGACGCCTTTGACGCAACTTTTGCGTACAAGCCGCCGCACGGACACGACGGAATCGCTGGCATCCCGCACGCAGCTGCATTGTGTCACGCCGGCAATCGTTGAAACACCACGCAGTCGTCGGCGTCGGCCCCGACATGGTTGCGAGCGCTGGAAGAGACAAAGTCCGAAACCGCGTGTGCCGGGGCGGCGCGAGCGCGACGCCTTTGACGCAACTTTTGCGTACAAGCCGCCGCACGGCCACGACGGAGCCGGTGTCACCCTGCAGAGGGCTGCACTATAGCACGCCGGGAACCGGCAAAGAACCGCGCAGACGTCGTCGTTGGCCGCGGCGTTGCCGCGAGCACGCGAAGAGACAAAGTCCGAAACGACGTCAGCCGGGGCGTCGAGCACGCCGCCCGCACTGTTCGCACGCGTGCTCGGAAATGGCGAAGGGGCCGCGCTAGCGTGCCTTGAATCGGTGAGCGGCGGTACCGCGGCGATCGCCAGAGCTCGAATCCGCCCTGCAAAAGCCAAATATTGGCGCTCGGCTCGGCGCAGTACGCGGCCGCGTCGCACGAGTACGGCCCCATGGAGGTCTGGGCACTTATCGCTGCTACTGTAAGGGGCCGTACGGCCCCGGCCGACATTGTACCGTAGTGCGATTTTCGGCTTGCGCGTGCTCGTGGCGTAGTCCGCGCACCGTTCCGACGTCGACAATCGTGCCCACGACTACGCGAGCGCTGGAAGAGACAAAGTCCGAAACCGCGTGTGCCGGGGCGGCGCGAGCGCGACGCCTTTGACGCAACTTTTGCGTACAAGCCGCCGCACGGCCACGACGGAGCCGGTGTCACCCTGCAGAGGGCTGCACTATAGCACGCCGGGAACCGGCAAAGAACCGCGCAGACGTCGTCGTTGGCCGCGGCGTTGCCGCGAGCACGCGAAGAGACAAAGTCCGAAACGACGTCAGCCGGGGCGTCGAGCACGCCGCCCGCACTGTTCGCACGCGTGCTCGGAAATGGCGAAGGGGCCGCGCTAGCGTGCCTTGAATCGGTGAGCGGCGGTACCGCGGCAATCGCCAGAGCTCGAATCCGCCCTGCAAAAGCCAAATATTGGCGCTCGGCTCGGCGCAGTACGCCGCCGCGTCGCACGAGTACGGCCCCATGGAGGTCTGGGCACTTATCGCTGCTACTGTAAGGGGCCGTAGGGCCCCGGCCGACATTGTACCGTAGTGCGATTTTCGTCTTGCGCGTGCTCGTGGCGGTGTCCGCGCACCGTTCCGAAGTCGACAATCGTGCCCACGACTACGCGAGCGCTGGAAGAGACAAAGTCCGAAACCGCGTGTGCCGGGGCGGCGCGAGCGCGACGCCTTTGACGCAACTTTTGCGTACAAGCCGCCGCACGGCCACGACGGAGCCGGTGTCACCCTGCAGAGGGCTGCACTATAGCACGCCGGGAACCGGCAAAGAACCGCGCAGACGTCGTCGTTGGCCGCGGCGTTGCCGCGAGCACGCGAAGAGACAAAGTCCGAAACGACGTCAGCCGGGGCGTCGAGCACGCCGCCCGCACTGTTCGCACTCGTGCTCGGAAATGGCGAAGGGGCCGTGCTAGCGTGCCTCGAATCGATCGGCCGGGGGCCCCGTAGGGCGACAGAAAGGCAATTGTGCAGGAAACCGTACTGGCCATTAGCGAGAAATTGCCGTTCGCGCATTCGGTAGACGCGCTGCGCTTTCACGACTTCGGCATTGTGCTGCCGACGTAAGCTTTCAATCTTGCTCGCGGCGTTACGAGGCGGCACGATTTTCGCCAAACGCTCGTCGAAAGTGGCACGAGTACGGCCCCATGGAGGTCTGGGTACTTATCGCTGCTATTATATGGGGGTCCCAGAGAGCAGTCGCCCCCAAAGCGACCTGGGTGTTTGATATGCGGCGGGCTTCGTGCCCGTCAAGCGTGTCCCCGGTATCGCTCCCGTGGATCCCACAGCTGACGTCTGCAGCCTCATCCGCTTGATGCGTTAGGGGCTGGTTGTCGGACGACGCTTTTTCCACGATATCGAAGTGTGTTCCGCATCGTCCTCGGACGAATCAAATACGAAAGCGCCGAAGGCGCGGGCGTGACCCGTCGCCTAGCGGCTTTGCCGTCTCGGCTACGTTGCAAGTGTCGGTCGGTCCACCAGTGCTGCGGGCTCGAGAGAAACCGCAAGCCGCGATCGAGTCGACACAACCGGTCTATCGAGAATGTTGCGTGCTTCTTGCCGCGTGGCGATACCCGGCCCTGCGGGGAGGGCGCCGTAGCGAGCTCGAACGCCGTCGTCTCGGACTGTGCAAAGTGCTACCCTTTGCGAGAACGAAGCGTGTTGGGGCGCCTGAAGGTGGCCTCGGCATCGCAAAAACGGCGTCCGGCCTGCTTGAAAGGCTGGACGCGCAGTTGAACGATTACCTGGTTGATCCTGCCAGTAATCATATGCTTGTCTCAAAGATTAAGCCATGCATGTCTAAGTACATGCCGAAATAAGGCGAAACCGCGAATGGCTCATTAAATCAGTTATGGTTCCTTAGATCGTTTCTTCCTACTTGGATAACTGTGGCAATTCTAGAGCTAATACATGCAGTGAGCCTGAAGCCCTTTGGGCGACGGGTGCTTTTATTAGACCAAGATCGATCGGGTTTCGGCCCGTATTGTGTGGTGACTCTGGATAACTTTGTGCTGATCGCATGGCCACGAGCCGGCGACGTTTCTTTCAAGTGTCTGCCTTATCAACTTTCGATGGTAGGTTACTTGCTTACCATGGTTGTTACGGGTAACGGAGAATCAGGGTTCGATTCCGGAGAGGGAGCCTGAGAAACGGCTACCACATCCAAGGAAGGCAGCAGGCGCGCAAATTACCCACTCCCGGCACGGGGAGGTAGTGACGAAAAATAACAATACGGGACTCTTTTGAGGCCCCGTAATTGAAATGAGTACACTCTAAATCCTTTAACGAGGATCAATTGGAGGGCAAGTCTGGTGCCAGCAGCCGCGGTAATTCCAGCTCCAATAGCGTATACTAAAGCTGCTGCGGTTAAAAAGCTCGTAGTTGGATCTCAGTTCCAGACGAGTAGTGCATCTACCCGATGCGACGGCTCGGACTGAACATCATGCCGGTCCTTTCTTGGTGCACTTCATTGTGTGCCTCGAGAAGGCCGGTGCTTTTACTTTGAAAAAATTAGAGTGCTCAACGCAGGCGAGTCGCCTGAATAAACTTGCATGGAATAATAGAACAAGACCTCGTTTCTGTTCTGTTGGTTTTTGGAATACGAGGTAATGATTAAGAGGGACAGACGGGGGCATTCGTATTGCGGCGCTAGAGGTGAAATTCTTGGACCGTCGCAAGACGAACTACTGCGAAAGCATTTGCCAAGAATGTTTTCTTTGATCAAGAACGAAAGTCAGAGGTTCGAAGGCGATCAGATACCGCCCTAGTTCTGACCATAAACGATGCCAACCAGCGATCCGCCTGAGTTACTCAAATGACTCGGCGGGCAGCTTCCGGGAAACCAAAGTGTTTGGGTTCCGGGGGAAGTATGGTTGCAAAGCTGAAACTTAAAGGAATTGACGGAAGGGCACCACCAGGAGTGGAGCCTGCGGCTTAATTTGACTCAACACGGGAAAACTTACCCGGCCCGGACACTGGGAGGATTGACAGATTGAGAGCTCTTTCTTGATTCGGTGGATGGTGGTGCATGGCCGTTCTTAGTTGGTGGAGCGATTTGTCTGGTTAATTCCGATAACGAACGAGACTCTAGCCTATTAAATAGGTGCGGGGTTCCCAGCACCTTACAACCTTCTTAGAGGGACAAGCGGCTCCTAGCCGCACGAAACAGAGCAATAACAGGTCTGTGATGCCCTTAGATGTCCGGGGCCGCACGCGCGCTACACTGAAGGAAGCAGCGTGTCTTTATCCCTGTCTGAAAGGACTGGGTAACCCGTGGAACTTCTTTCGTGATTGGGATAGGGGCTTGCAATTGTTCCCCTTGAACGAGGAATTCCCAGTAAGCGCGAGTCATAAGCTCGCGTTGATTACGTCCCTGCCCTTTGTACACACCGCCCGTCGCTACTACCGATTGAATGATTTAGTGAGGTCTTCGGACCGATGTCCGGCGCGGCCTTTCGGTTGCGCCGGTCTGTTGGAAAGATGACCAAACTTGATCATTTAGAGGAAGTAAAAGTCGTAACAAGGTTTCCGTAGGTGAACCTGCGGAAGGATCATTACCGGATTGTGAAGGGTGGCGAGCGCCATTGTTTCTACCCCGTGTGGGTGAAGCAGCTCGCTGCGCCCGACGCTTTCCGCCGCTGGCCCCGCTTGGACGCGGGGACGGCTATACCCGAACATGCCGGGGACTGCCTGAATTTTGAGGGGCGCCCCGTGCCAAATTTGTTGCGCCCAGTGGACGCCGGCTGCAACCTTGGACGGTTGGCTTGGCCGCGCCCGCGGGTAGAAACGGCGTAACGCACACTGGGTGGGCTTTCTGTCCGCTTTGGCGCTCTTGCGCGGAATGGGAGTAAGACGACCCGACCTGCTGCTTTGCCCAGTACGAGGGGAACGGCGAAGCGTGCGGTCGGTCAAGGAACTGACGGTCGAGAGCTAATGCCGCTGCCGCTTAGTACACACACGGAACCGTGGTGCGAGCGCTCTCCCGTCCTCCGCGGCAAACGCTGCCGAGTCTGAAAAGGCTGGCGGCTGCCGGTCGCTTCCTGCGGCGAGTATGGAGTAACGACCCGACTTTGTTGCCACCCAAGTACTAAAGGAACGGTGTGGCGCTCGGTCGGTCATGGAACTGTCGGTATGAGGGTGCGGCTGCCAAGTACGGAAGGAACCGTGGCCTAAAGTGCTCTCCCGTCCTCCGCGGCAAATGCCACCGAGTCCGAAAGGGCCGGAGGCTGCCGGTCGGCTCCTGCTCGTGACGCGCGAGGTGTCGAGATCGCGGTTTAATGCGACGACGTCTGCAGGCTATTCGCCCGCCGCCGAGGGAAAGGCGGCGTTGCTGCGAAGTACCGAAGGAAACGCGGCTTTGCTACGTCGGAAGCGTTCTGCGGTTAGCGGACTTGTGCGCTTTGGGAAGGCGCCGCACGTCGAAAGAGGAAGTACGGACAGACGAGGGACTGTAGTCCCGGTTTCGAACGCACTTGCGGCCAGGCCCTTGCTGGCTTCGTCTTCCGCCTCAAGTAGACTTGTTGTGGCGCCGGCGCAGGGAGCCGTCCCTGGCACTGGCCGAGTGGTTTTGGAGAGCTGCGCGAGTACGCGCGCCGGGCTCTTGTCTTTCGTCTCAAGTAGGCTGTTGGATCAACAGCGGTTATGCTGCGGCGATCTGCCGATGCGAAAGTGTGTGTGTGTTTGAGGCCCTTCTATGAACCTACTGCTGACTGAAGCGAAGCACGTCGATGGGGGTGAAGCCCTGCCCGTGGCCGTGTAGCCGTTAAAGACTCCACAGCGGCTTAGCCCTAATCATGGCTCTGTCGCTCTTTGCAATTTTTAGTGGAGCGATGTGAACGTGCACACGAGACACACGGGTCCGGTGGATGGTTGGCAGGTAAAACCGGCTTCGAGTGCGCGCAAACGGCATAAGGTGCCTCGAGGGCAAGCGAGGAAGGCGTGGGCGCAAAACACACGCGCGAGTAGCAGGAGTGGAGTGCCATTAGGCTTTCAGCTGCTGAGACGCGGCCGCCGAAAGAGCGAGACTGGAGGAGCGCACGCCGAAAGGCGCTCTTCGAAACCACACACAGGGAGACGCCACGTGCCTAAAACCCTGGTTGTACTGTACTGAATTGAACAAACTATTTTTCACGACTCTAAGCGGTGGATCACTCGGTTCTCGGGTCGATGAAGAACGCAGCCAGCTGCGAGACTTGGTGTGAATTGCAGGACACACTGAGCACTGATTCTTTGAACGCACATTGCGGCCTTGGGTCTTCCCTTGGCTTCGTCTGTCTGAGGGTCGGATCACATATCAAGAGAGACTTCGGCGCACAGGGAACGTGCGTCCGTCGACTCGTTTTGACCGCGTCGGCATCATGGACAGTACGTTGAGCGCTAAAGCCACGCGCCAGCGGCCTCACGAGAGGGAGACGGTGGCAAACCGTTGTGCCAATTCTTCGAAAAGACGGAAACGAGGCAATACTACTGCAGCGTGACGAGTGCGCGCCTCTAGTAAGACCGCCGCAGGATGGAGTCGGATACCTGCAGGGAAAGAGCGGTCCAAGCACGAGGCGCGAACGTCTGTTGCCATGTAGCGCGCACGTTTGCGAGAGAGTCGGAAGCGCACGCTTGCGTGCACGGAAAACGTGGGAATGAAACGCCGGCCGATTCCCGCGCCGTGCGCAAAGCCAGCGCGATCGCAATTTGCGCTGTTTGCCTTCGAAGTACGTCGAGCTCCAGAGCTGGTCGCTCGTTCACGTCACCGCAGCTGTGTGGGCGCCCTTCCGGGCTTCGTCGCAGGAATGGGAATCGGCAGATTCTTGCGAGGAGCGGGGAGGAGAAGGGTGGCCCCCGAAAGCGGTTCGACGCGACAGCGCCGTCTGCGAGCGAGAAGAGTCACGGCACGGCGGAGAATTGCCGCGAAACGG
>NC_092823.1:52500-62500 GCF_023375885.2 Dermacentor andersoni
AGTTCATTACCAGTACCGCGCCAGCATCGACCGGCCGGCGAAGCGACGAGCTCAGCAGCGCATGCGCAAGGCCCGACACCACCCCAACCGAGCTTCCCTGCTTATCGGAGAGAACAAGTGCGCGTGAACACGGGCGCGTCTGAGTATCTGGATTTAAAAAAAAAAAAAGAAAACAAAGAAAGCGTTTCCGAGATATTGACAAAGACAAGTGGTCGCGGTCGCTCTGAATCTTATCGTATTATAGAAAACGTGGGAAGGCGGCGCTTCCTCGAGGGTCAGAAAGTACAATCGTCGAACTAGGTGGCAAGTGGAGTACATCCTTTTTCTTGGAACGGTTTGCAATTGACTGCTTGAATGTGCCGACCACGCGTCGCGGGTCGCGTATAGAGCCAACCGTTGGCAAGCACGCGTCTAGCGTAGCAGCAGAACCGATCGCGGTTGCGATAACCCATCGTTGGCAGCGAAAAAGAAAAACACCCACACGCAGTTTGTAGCAATAACCGTACAAATCAATGTGGTTTTAAATATAGCTTCACTGGTCACCCAAGAAGGGCACCGAAACTTTCTCATGACGCACACCGCTGTAGTCCACAAAGAACAAAGCGCACAAAATAGATATGATACAGCCGCACCGCATTATTTCGTGTTTTCAGCATTTCATTACTTTCGTGTGCATGCGCGCTAGGGCCACGCAGGCCAGGAGTAAAAGGCACGAAAAGAAAAAAAAAAAAAAAAATGATACGCAATCCTAAGCTTTGACTTGACTGCTGTGGCACTCGCATTTGTGTTCTTTACCTTAGGCGAACGCAATGCGCAAACTGAACTGGAATTTCCAATAATGGAAATTCCTGTTTGGCTCATATTTGCGTTTTTCGCCCGAGCAAGCGCTTCACTGCACTACGCTTTGCCCCTTCAACGTGGCTACACTGCCCGGCAGGCGTGTTCTGCGTAGGGCCGAACCTGCAGGCAAAAAGCATGGGCGCCGCCATCTTGTTGAGAGCGGCGCCAGGGACACAATCGCGCCTAGCTCATTGAGTTTTCCCCCAAAACTGAAAAAAATTTGACTTCATTAAACGAGAAAGATGCCACGAGTGCCCCAACAAAAAGCTTTGAGGATTACCGAAGGGTAACTGAGGGCGACGCAACGGGCTCTGGAAAGAAGGATGATGGGTGTGGCGTCACGGGGGGATCGGAATAGAGCAGATTGGGGTGTGCGAGAAGAAACGCTCGTTAATGACACCAAAGTTTAAACCAGGAAAAACAAATGGGCATGCGCAGGGCATGCAATCTGGGGGGAAGATAACCGGTGGCCATTAAGGGTTACAGACTGAATTCCAAGAGGAGGGAAGCGTAGCAGGGGGTGGCAGAAAGTTAGGAGGGCAGATTAGATTAGGGACTACATGGCGACAATCGGCACCTGACCGGGGTACTTGGAGGATCATGGCAGATGCCTTTGCCCTGCAGTGGGCGTAGCCAGGATGATGATGATGATGATGTTCATGATGAAAAGGTAGCAACAGGTCTTCGTAACATACAGGTTAGAAAGATGAGGCACCTTTTAACCCTTGAATATATTTCGCCACATTTGGGCATACGACAAGTTTGTTTTCGAGGCGCTCGGTCCCACTGCTGCGAAAATGTGTACACAAAGGCTGCACAGTAGTTGCCAGAAATCGGGCACTCTATTTTTCTTTCATAGGGAATCTTTCTTCCACTTGGGCAGCGGATTTCGGCGGCAGGGCGAGCTTGCGTGGCCGCGGTGGTTTACGGATCCAAGCGATAGTGAACTCCAAAATCCAGTGTTGGCTTTGAGTGGGATTCATATTGATTGCGAACCCCACGGCTAATCCTACCCCCCATCCCCCCAAGTGGCTCTTTACAGGAGACAATCATTCAGAGACATCGGACAAATAGGAATTCTGGTTCTTTCTTTTGCTTTCATTAATTTTTCTCGAAGCCCATAACTAGAAATTTGCTGGAGCGGCTGTCCCATTTGCGACGCAACAAGTGCGACGCTACACACAGATGGAGTGGCAGTTTAATTACTCTCGTGGTCCGCGAACCGGCATCGTTGCGTGTAGTATAGGAATGGTGCGTGTCAAGTCACTGCTCGCGTTGAGCTTGTGCTCTTCATTTTGATTGAATGAAGTCTCACCTAAGTGAGCGGGGCCGATCCCGGAGGTAGTGCAATACCGGGCCGACCTGCGGCGGAGGTGAAGCAGGCTTCAAGCACTCCGCCAACTTCCAAAAATAGGTTTAATATCGTGGGTCCATATAGAACCCGTATCAGATATTAAGCTGATAAGAACAGATACTACACTTTGATCTTAGCCAAAAGGCCGAGAAGCGATGTCCTTCACTTCACTTCATTGTACTACTGCCTTGTGGGCGCCCTGCCGACATGGGTAACCTCAGCAACAGCGTGGGCAATATTATAAAATTCAGCCTGTGTACAGACTCAACGCTCCCTATCTCACGGATGAACTCGCAACGCCTCAGTCTTTCGCTGTTAACGAAACGCTGTCGCGTAGAAACGAGACCCGAGTGCAAGCTTGCTTGTAACGCGAAACCAACCAAGGCAACCTCGTAGAAAACGGAACAGGCGAGCGGAAAAAAACGCGCCAGGGGAATGCTTACTTCCGTCTGAATGCGACCGCTCAAGGTGACCTTCCTTGAGGGCTTCGTTTCAAGCCCGTGTGCAATTGTAATATACTACGCGCATTTCCTTCATTTCTTTTTATTTACCGCAAGGCCCACTGAAAATTTTGATACGGCACAGGCCGGGACGGATCGCAACGTGTCGAATCGACCGGTAGAATTAGGTAGCATGCCCCATGTACGAAGACGAGCAACATAGAAGTGAATGACAAAATAAATATAGAAAACGCTGCACACTCCTTCCCACCGGAAACATAGAGGGGAGAAAGATCGCCATCTGAAACACAGGCATTGTAAAAAAAAAAAAAAAAGTGCTACCTCATCATCTTTACCATTACCGTGTGTGTGTATGTATATATGCATGTGTGTGTGTGTGTGTGTGTGTGTGTGTTTGTGTATTTATATATATATATATATATATATACGCACACATGCTAGCATAGCTTAAACGCAGCTGGAAAGCTCAGCCTTGCACAAGAACCACCCCCTGTCGCAAACCCCTTTGAAACATTCAAATGGGAAACACGAGTACAGCGAGGTCGTTCGAACCTGGCGCCAAAACGCATTAGCGCCATCTGTGTACGGAACTAGGAAAACCTGCGGACTTTGCAATACAGAAAGAAAGGTAGATGGCGCGAGCTAACGCTCCATTGCATACTAAGAACGAGAGTTAGTGAATAATGGCAGAAACGTCTTGGGAAGAGAAAAAAAAAAAAAAAAAACGCGCAACAGTTGTTGGCTTGTGCAAGCACTCTATGTTACAGCGATTAAAGAGCATAGCATCTTCTACAACAGCAGCTACAAAAAGAAGAAGAACGTGAGAGAGGGAGAGACACAGGCGTGTTTCTTTGGAATGCAGAGCATGCAGCACATACTATAAAGTGCCAAAGAGACGGGGAAAGCAGATGGCGCGAAGGTGTATGTCCTCAAAGCTTGAAAGCAATTTCTAAATTACAACATGTACCGAAGTCCACCTACTCTCATCAGGTTGCTCCCGCCTCCAGTTGCGTTTAAAGTGAAATTACAGTCGCCTCAAAGGCAGACAGAGAGAGAGTGAAAATAGGTACACTTGCTTCGCGCAGCTGCAGCCGTTCAAATTTTACAGCAAGAGCACTCCCGAAAGCACAAAGTCCGCTGCCGCCTGGGCGCAATGCGCTCGCTTCAGTAAATTGCCGTGCTGGCCTCGGCAACCAAGAGGTGTAGTGCGGCAGACTGCTGCATTGTAGCACACCGGAAACCGTGCAGACGTAAGCGATCGCCTCGACATCGCTGCGAGCGCTCGAAGAGACAAAGTCCGAAACCACGTGTGCCGGGGCGGTGCGAGCGCGACGCCTTTGACGCAACTTTTGCGTACAAGCCGCCGCACCGCCACGACGGAATCGCTGGCATCCCGCACGCAGCTGCATTGTGTCACGCCGGCAATCGTTGAAACACCACGCAGTCGTCGGCGTCGGCCCCGACATGGTTGCGAGCGCTGGAAGAGACAAAGTCCGAAACCGCGTGTGCCGGGGCGGCGCGAGCGCGACGCCTTTGACGCAACTTTTGCGTACAAGCCGCCGCACGGCCACGACGGAGCCGGTGTCACCCTGCAGAGGGCTGCACTATAGCACGCCGGGAACCGGCAAAGAACCGCGCAGACGTCGTCGTTGGCCGCGGCGTTGCCGCGAGCACGCGAAGAGACAAAGTCCGAAACGACGTCAGCCGGGGCGTCGAGCACGCCGCCCGCACTGTTCGCACGCGTGCTCGGAAATGGCGAAGGGGCCGCGCTAGCGTGCCTTGAATCGGTGAGCGGCGGTACCGCGGCGATCGCCAGAGCTCGAATCCGCCCTGCAAAAGCCAAATATTGGCGCTCGGCTCGGCGCAGTACGCCGCCGCGTCGCACGAGTACGGCCCCATGGAGGTCTGGGCACTTATCGCTGCTACTGTAAGGGGCCGTACGGCCCCGGCCGACATTGTACCGTAGTGCGATTTTCGGCTTGCGCGTGCTCGTGGCGTAGTCCGCGCACCGTTCCGACGTCGACAATCGTGCCCACGACTACGCGAGCGCTGGAAGAGACAAAGTCCGAAACCGCGTGTGCCGGGGCGGCGCGAGCGCGACGCCTTTGACGCAACTTTTGCGTACAAGCCGCCGCACGGACACGACGGAATCGCTGGCATCCCGCACGCAGCTGCATTGTGTCACGCCGGCAATCGTTGAAACACCACGCAGTCGTCGGCGTCGGCCCCGACATGGTTGCGAGCGCTGGAAGAGACAAAGTCCGAAACCGCGTGTGCCGGGGCGGCGCGAGCGCGACGCCTTTGACGCAACTTTTGCGTACAAGCCGCCGCACGGCCACGACGGAGCCGGTGTCACCCTGCAGAGGGCTGCACTATAGCACGCCGGGAACCGGCAAAGAACCGCGCAGACGTCGTCGTTGGCCGCGGCGTTGCCGCGAGCACGCGAAGAGACAAAGTCCGAAACGACGTCAGCCGGGGCGTCGAGCACGCCGCCCGCACTGTTCGCACGCGTGCTCGGAAATGGCGAAGGGGCCGCGCTAGCGTGCCTTGAATCGGTGAGCGGCGGTACCGCGGCGATCGCCAGAGCTCGAATCCGCCCTGCAAAAGCCAAATATTGGCGCTCGGCTCGGCGCAGTACGCGGCCGCGTCGCACGAGTACGGCCCCATGGAGGTCTGGGCACTTATCGCTGCTACTGTAAGGGGCCGTACGGCCCCGGCCGACATTGTACCGTAGTGCGATTTTCGGCTTGCGCGTGCTCGTGGCGTAGTCCGCGCACCGTTCCGACGTCGACAATCGTGCCCACGACTACGCGAGCGCTGGAAGAGACAAAGTCCGAAACCGCGTGTGCCGGGGCGGCGCGAGCGCGACGCCTTTGACGCAACTTTTGCGTACAAGCCGCCGCACGGCCACGACGGAGCCGGTGTCACCCTGCAGAGGGCTGCACTATAGCACGCCGGGAACCGGCAAAGAACCGCGCAGACGTCGTCGTTGGCCGCGGCGTTGCCGCGAGCACGCGAAGAGACAAAGTCCGAAACGACGTCAGCCGGGGCGTCGAGCACGCCGCCCGCACTGTTCGCACGCGTGCTCGGAAATGGCGAAGGGGCCGCGCTAGCGTGCCTTGAATCGGTGAGCGGCGGTACCGCGGCAATCGCCAGAGCTCGAATCCGCCCTGCAAAAGCCAAATATTGGCGCTCGGCTCGGCGCAGTACGCCGCCGCGTCGCACGAGTACGGCCCCATGGAGGTCTGGGCACTTATCGCTGCTACTGTAAGGGGCCGTAGGGCCCCGGCCGACATTGTACCGTAGTGCGATTTTCGTCTTGCGCGTGCTCGTGGCGGTGTCCGCGCACCGTTCCGAAGTCGACAATCGTGCCCACGACTACGCGAGCGCTGGAAGAGACAAAGTCCGAAACCGCGTGTGCCGGGGCGGCGCGAGCGCGACGCCTTTGACGCAACTTTTGCGTACAAGCCGCCGCACGGCCACGACGGAGCCGGTGTCACCCTGCAGAGGGCTGCACTATAGCACGCCGGGAACCGGCAAAGAACCGCGCAGACGTCGTCGTTGGCCGCGGCGTTGCCGCGAGCACGCGAAGAGACAATCTGTCTCGCGTGTGTAGCCGGGGCGTCGAGCACGCCGCCCGCACTGTTCGCACTCGTGCTCGGAAATGGCGAAGGGGCCGTGCTAGCGTGCCTCGAATCGATCGGCCGGGGGCCCCGTAGGGCGACAGAAAGGCAATTGTGCAGGAAACCGTACTGGCCATTAGCGAGAAATTGCCGTTCGCGCATTCGGTAGACGCGCTGCGCTTTCACGACTTCGGCATTGTGCTGCCGACGTAAGCTTTCAATCTTGCTCGCGGCGTTACGAGGCGGCACGATTTTCGCCAAACGCTCGTCGAAAGTGGCACGAGTACGGCCCCATGGAGGTCTGGGTACTTATCGCTGCTATTATATGGGGGTCCCAGAGAGCAGTCGCCCCCAAAGCGACCTGGGTGTTTGATATGCGGCGGGCTTCGTGCCCGTCAAGCGTGTCCCCGGTATCGCTCCCGTGGATCCCACAGCTGACGTCTGCAGCCTCATCCGCTTGATGCGTTAGGGGCTGGTTGTCGGACGACGCTTTTTCCACGATATCGAAGTGTGTTCCGCATCGTCCTCGGACGAATCAAATACGAAAGCGCCGAAGGCGCGGGCGTGACCCGTCGCCTAGCGGCTTTGCCGTCTCGGCTACGTTGCAAGTGTCGGTCGGTCCACCAGTGCTGCGGGCTCGAGAGAAACCGCAAGCCGCGATCGAGTCGACACAACCGGTCTATCGAGAATGTTGCGTGCTTCTTGCCGCGTGGCGATACCCGGCCCTGCGGGGAGGGCGCCGTAGCGAGCTCGAACGCCGTCGTCTCGGACTGTGCAAAGTGCTACCCTTTGCGAGAACGAAGCGTGTTGGGGCGCCTGAAGGTGGCCTCGGCATCGCAAAAACGGCGTCCGGCCTGCTTGAAAGGCTGGACGCGCAGTTGAACGATTACCTGGTTGATCCTGCCAGTAATCATATGCTTGTCTCAAAGATTAAGCCATGCATGTCTAAGTACATGCCGAAATAAGGCGAAACCGCGAATGGCTCATTAAATCAGTTATGGTTCCTTAGATCGTTTCTTCCTACTTGGATAACTGTGGCAATTCTAGAGCTAATACATGCAGTGAGCCTGAAGCCCTTTGGGCGACGGGTGCTTTTATTAGACCAAGATCGATCGGGTTTCGGCCCGTATTGTGTGGTGACTCTGGATAACTTTGTGCTGATCGCATGGCCACGAGCCGGCGACGTTTCTTTCAAGTGTCTGCCTTATCAACTTTCGATGGTAGGTTACTTGCTTACCATGGTTGTTACGGGTAACGGAGAATCAGGGTTCGATTCCGGAGAGGGAGCCTGAGAAACGGCTACCACATCCAAGGAAGGCAGCAGGCGCGCAAATTACCCACTCCCGGCACGGGGAGGTAGTGACGAAAAATAACAATACGGGACTCTTTTGAGGCCCCGTAATTGAAATGAGTACACTCTAAATCCTTTAACGAGGATCAATTGGAGGGCAAGTCTGGTGCCAGCAGCCGCGGTAATTCCAGCTCCAATAGCGTATACTAAAGCTGCTGCGGTTAAAAAGCTCGTAGTTGGATCTCAGTTCCAGACGAGTAGTGCATCTACCCGATGCGACGGCTCGGACTGAACATCATGCCGGTCCTTTCTTGGTGCACTTCATTGTGTGCCTCGAGAAGGCCGGTGCTTTTACTTTGAAAAAATTAGAGTGCTCAACGCAGGCGAGTCGCCTGAATAAACTTGCATGGAATAATAGAACAAGACCTCGTTTCTGTTCTGTTGGTTTTTGGAATACGAGGTAATGATTAAGAGGGACAGACGGGGGCATTCGTATTGCGGCGCTAGAGGTGAAATTCTTGGACCGTCGCAAGACGAACTACTGCGAAAGCATTTGCCAAGAATGTTTTCTTTGATCAAGAACGAAAGTCAGAGGTTCGAAGGCGATCAGATACCGCCCTAGTTCTGACCATAAACGATGCCAACCAGCGATCCGCCTGAGTTACTCAAATGACTCGGCGGGCAGCTTCCGGGAAACCAAAGTGTTTGGGTTCCGGGGGAAGTATGGTTGCAAAGCTGAAACTTAAAGGAATTGACGGAAGGGCACCACCAGGAGTGGAGCCTGCGGCTTAATTTGACTCAACACGGGAAAACTTACCCGGCCCGGACACTGGGAGGATTGACAGATTGAGAGCTCTTTCTTGATTCGGTGGATGGTGGTGCATGGCCGTTCTTAGTTGGTGGAGCGATTTGTCTGGTTAATTCCGATAACGAACGAGACTCTAGCCTATTAAATAGGTGCGGGGTTCCCAGCACCTTACAACCTTCTTAGAGGGACAAGCGGCTCCTAGCCGCACGAAACAGAGCAATAACAGGTCTGTGATGCCCTTAGATGTCCGGGGCCGCACGCGCGCTACACTGAAGGAAGCAGCGTGTCTTTATCCCTGTCTGAAAGGACTGGGTAACCCGTGGAACTTCTTTCGTGATTGGGATAGGGGCTTGCAATTGTTCCCCTTGAACGAGGAATTCCCAGTAAGCGCGAGTCATAAGCTCGCGTTGATTACGTCCCTGCCCTTTGTACACACCGCCCGTCGCTACTACCGATTGAATGATTTAGTGAGGTCTTCGGACCGATGTCCGGCGCGGCCTTTCGGTTGCGCCGGTCTGTTGGAAAGATGACCAAACTTGATCATTTAGAGGAAGTAAAAGTCGTAACAAGGTTTCCGTAGGTGAACCTGCGGAAGGATCATTACCGGATTGTGAAGGGTGGCGAGCGCCATTGTTTCTACCCCGTGTGGGTGAAGCAGCTCGCTGCGCCCGACGCTTTCCGCCGCTGGCCCCGCTTGGACGCGGGGACGGCTATACCCGAACATGCCGGGGACTGCCTGAATTTTGAGGGGCGCCCCGTGCCAAATTTGTTGCGCCCAGTGGACGCCGGCTGCAACCTTGGACGGTTGGCTTGGCCGCGCCCGCGGGTAGAAACGGCGTAACGCACACTGGGTGGGCTTTCTGTCCGCTTTGGCGCTCTTGCGCGGAATGGGAGTAAGACGACCCGACCTGCTGCTTTGCCCAGTACGAGGGGAACGGCGAAGCGTGCGGTCGGTCAAGGAACTGACGGTCGAGAGCTAATGCCGCTGCCGCTTAGTACACACACGGAACCGTGGTGCGAGCGCTCTCCCGTCCTCCGCGGCAAACGCTGCCGAGTCTGAAAAGGCTGGCGGCTGCCGGTCGCTTCCTGCGGCGAGTATGGAGTAACGACCCGACTTTGTTGCCACCCAAGTACTAAAGGAACGGTGTGGCGCTCGGTCGGTCATGGAACTGTCGGTATGAGGGTGCGGCTGCCAAGTACGGAAGGAACCGTGGCCTAAAGTGCTCTCCCGTCCTCCGCGGCAAATGCCACCGAGTCCGAAAGGGCCGGAGGCTGCCGGTCGGCTCCTGCTCGTGACGCGCGAGGTGTCGAGATCGCGGTTTAATGCGACGACGTCTGCAGGCTATTCGCCCGCCGCCGAGGGAAAGGCGGCGTTGCTGCGAAGTACCGAAGGAAACGCGGCTTTGCTACGTCGGAAGCGTTCTGCGGTTAGCGGACTTGTGCGCTTTGGGAAGGCGCCGCACGTCGAAAGAGGAAGTACGGACAGACGAGGGACTGTAGTCCCGGTTTCGAACGCACTTGCGGCCAGGCCCTTGCTGGCTTCGTCTTCCGCCTCAAGTAGACTTGTTGTGGCGCCGGCGCAGGGAGCCGTCCCTGGCACTGGCCGAGTGGTTTTGGAGAGCT
>NC_092823.1:70000-82500 GCF_023375885.2 Dermacentor andersoni
GCTCAATCAACGCCAACTCAATTTAAGGAAGGGCTGTTCAAAAGCTGATCGAAACCATCCAGTTTGGGAAAACCTATTTTATGCAGTAGTTTTTATTATTATTATTTTTTTTTTTTTTATTGTGAGAGACGTGAAATCGACACCACGAAATGAACGTCCCTTTGTTACCCTTTTGTTACCGCGGCTTCGAAACCGTGCGTAATACCAATTTAATTGTGTCCTGGTTGGCCGTTTGTCAGCACTTTGTGTTCTTCTAGAAAATCAACTACTAGTTTATAAATTACGTGCGCGAAATTTTCCTCCGTGTGCACCACCAAAATACTTAAAGAAGAGAGAATGCGTCCGGGGCCTTGGGATTTCGAAAATGACGTGCTCTGAAATTTTCACATCCGCCATTGGAAAGATAATTATTATCCGTCGTAAAAAAAAAAAAAAAGAAAAAAAAAAAAGAAAGAAATCACATTTGAAATTATCATTGAAAGTGGCCACGTTTTTCGGGGCATGTCTTGATGAAATAATCTCAGTTCAGTTCAGCATGATTGGATTTCATCTTTTCCAGTATTCTCAGTACTCTCGTTGTAGTACCAATTGCCGGCAGATTTTTTTTTTTAGTTGTTTAGAGTTATACATTCCTGAACGATGTTTTTCTTTTCCTCAAAGCTAGCCATAGAACCAGCGCTTTCTATAAAATCATGACAATAAGAATCCAGCATATCGGTTCATCTTCGGCGCGATTAAAGTTCGGGAACTGGCGATTTTTTATTGCCGTGATCAAGAAGGTTAACACCAGATAAGGCGTGATATTTCAGCATACCAGTCGCGATATCTAATCGAATCTAAGATTGAAATGGCGTTCTGAATTCTTTCGGTTCCAGATAGAAAGAAACAGAAAAAAAAAAAAAAAAGAAAGGATGTGATTGATTGCCATTCAAATCTGAAGACCGCGTGGAGAAAGTGTTCCGGTTTACATTCGGCAAATCAAAATGAACGGCTAAAATTAATCTATCGTCTGGTTTCATGCGCGAGATCACGTAAAAGGCAGCCATTCTTCTTAACATGGTTTCTCTCTTTTGCTCTCTCATTCGCGCACGGAAATTTCTTCGTACGGGAATTTTATGAAGCGAAGGCGGCTGCAGACCATTTTCTTTGTTTAGTTCATGTTCGTAGGCGCAAATTACAAACCTAACACTTGGAGCAACATTTCCACTACTCTAGAGGGGCATGAACTGTAGACAGTGCACGCTTTCTCATTTATCCAATCGCTCGCAAACACATTGCATTGCTAGTCTACAGTGGCAATACAAAGTGACGTTTCACCATGCACGTCGAAGTTCATTACCAGTACCGCGCCAGCATCGACCGGCCGGCGAAGCGACGAGCTCAGCAGCGCATGCGCAAGGCCCGACACCACCCCAACCGAGCTTCCCTGCTTATCGGAGAGAACAAGTGCGCGTGAACACGGGCGCGTCTGAGTATCTGGATTTAAAAAAAAAAAAAGAAAACAAAGAAAGCGTTTCCGAGATATTGACAAAGACAAGTGGTCGCGGTCGCTCTGAATCTTATCGTATTATAGAAAACGTGGGAAGGCGGCGCTTCCTCGAGGGTCAGAAAGTACAATCGTCGAACTAGGTGGCAAGTGGAGTACATCCTTTTTCTTGGAACGGTTTGCAATTGACTGCTTGAATGTGCCGACCACGCGTCGCGGGTCGCGTATAGAGCCAACCGTTGGCAAGCACGCGTCTAGCGTAGCAGCAGAACCGATCGCGGTTGCGATAACCCATCGTTGGCAGCGAAAAAGAAAAACACCCACACGCAGTTTGTAGCAATAACCGTACAAATCAATGTGGTTTTAAATATAGCTTCACTGGTCACCCAAGAAGGGCACCGAAACTTTCTCATGACGCACACCGCTGTAGTCCACAAAGAACAAAGCGCACAAAATAGATATGATACAGCCGCACCGCATTATTTCGTGTTTTCAGCATTTCATTACTTTCGTGTGCATGCGCGCTAGGGCCACGCAGGCCAGGAGTAAAAGGCACGAAAAGAAAAAAAAAAAAAAAAATGATACGCAATCCTAAGCTTTGACTTGACTGCTGTGGCACTCGCATTTGTGTTCTTTACCTTAGGCGAACGCAATGCGCAAACTGAACTGGAATTTCCAATAATGGAAATTCCTGTTTGGCTCATATTTGCGTTTTTCGCCCGAGCAAGCGCTTCACTGCACTACGCTTTGCCCCTTCAACGTGGCTACACTGCCCGGCAGGCGTGTTCTGCGTAGGGCCGAACCTGCAGGCAAAAAGCATGGGCGCCGCCATCTTGTTGAGAGCGGCGCCAGGGACACAATCGCGCCTAGCTCATTGAGTTTTCCCCCAAAACTGAAAAAAATTTGACTTCATTAAACGAGAAAGATGCCACGAGTGCCCCAACAAAAAGCTTTGAGGATTACCGAAGGGTAACTGAGGGCGACGCAACGGGCTCTGGAAAGAAGGATGATGGGTGTGGCGTCACGGGGGGATCGGAATAGAGCAGATTGGGGTGTGCGAGAAGAAACGCTCGTTAATGACACCAAAGTTTAAACCAGGAAAAACAAATGGGCATGCGCAGGGCATGCAATCTGGGGGGAAGATAACCGGTGGCCATTAAGGGTTACAGACTGAATTCCAAGAGGAGGGAAGCGTAGCAGGGGGTGGCAGAAAGTTAGGAGGGCAGATTAGATTAGGGACTACATGGCGACAATCGGCACCTGACCGGGGTACTTGGAGGATCATGGCAGATGCCTTTGCCCTGCAGTGGGCGTAGCCAGGATGATGATGATGATGATGTTCATGATGAAAAGGTAGCAACAGGTCTTCGTAACATACAGGTTAGAAAGATGAGGCACCTTTTAACCCTTGAATATATTTCGCCACATTTGGGCATACGACAAGTTTGTTTTCGAGGCGCTCGGTCCCACTGCTGCGAAAATGTGTACACAAAGGCTGCACAGTAGTTGCCAGAAATCGGGCACTCTATTTTTCTTTCATAGGGAATCTTTCTTCCACTTGGGCAGCGGATTTCGGCGGCAGGGCGAGCTTGCGTGGCCGCGGTGGTTTACGGATCCAAGCGATAGTGAACTCCAAAATCCAGTGTTGGCTTTGAGTGGGATTCATATTGATTGCGAACCCCACGGCTAATCCTACCCCCCATCCCCCCAAGTGGCTCTTTACAGGAGACAATCATTCAGAGACATCGGACAAATAGGAATTCTGGTTCTTTCTTTTGCTTTCATTAATTTTTCTCGAAGCCCATAACTAGAAATTTGCTGGAGCGGCTGTCCCATTTGCGACGCAACAAGTGCGACGCTACACACAGATGGAGTGGCAGTTTAATTACTCTCGTGGTCCGCGAACCGGCATCGTTGCGTGTAGTATAGGAATGGTGCGTGTCAAGTCACTGCTCGCGTTGAGCTTGTGCTCTTCATTTTGATTGAATGAAGTCTCACCTAAGTGAGCGGGGCCGATCCCGGAGGTAGTGCAATACCGGGCCGACCTGCGGCGGAGGTGAAGCAGGCTTCAAGCACTCCGCCAACTTCCAAAAATAGGTTTAATATCGTGGGTCCATATAGAACCCGTATCAGATATTAAGCTGATAAGAACAGATACTACACTTTGATCTTAGCCAAAAGGCCGAGAAGCGATGTCCTTCACTTCACTTCATTGTACTACTGCCTTGTGGGCGCCCTGCCGACATGGGTAACCTCAGCAACAGCGTGGGCAATATTATAAAATTCAGCCTGTGTACAGACTCAACGCTCCCTATCTCACGGATGAACTCGCAACGCCTCAGTCTTTCGCTGTTAACGAAACGCTGTCGCGTAGAAACGAGACCCGAGTGCAAGCTTGCTTGTAACGCGAAACCAACCAAGGCAACCTCGTAGAAAACGGAACAGGCGAGCGGAAAAAAACGCGCCAGGGGAATGCTTACTTCCGTCTGAATGCGACCGCTCAAGGTGACCTTCCTTGAGGGCTTCGTTTCAAGCCCGTGTGCAATTGTAATATACTACGCGCATTTCCTTCATTTCTTTTTATTTACCGCAAGGCCCACTGAAAATTTTGATACGGCACAGGCCGGGACGGATCGCAACGTGTCGAATCGACCGGTAGAATTAGGTAGCATGCCCCATGTACGAAGACGAGCAACATAGAAGTGAATGACAAAATAAATATAGAAAACGCTGCACACTCCTTCCCACCGGAAACATAGAGGGGAGAAAGATCGCCATCTGAAACACAGGCATTGTAAAAAAAAAAAAAAAAGTGCTACCTCATCATCTTTACCATTACCGTGTGTGTGTATGTATATATGCATGTGTGTGTGTGTGTGTGTGTGTGTGTGTTTGTGTATTTATATATATATATATATATATACGCACACATGCTAGCATAGCTTAAACGCAGCTGGAAAGCTCAGCCTTGCACAAGAACCACCCCCTGTCGCAAACCCCTTTGAAACATTCAAATGGGAAACACGAGTACAGCGAGGTCGTTCGAACCTGGCGCCAAAACGCATTAGCGCCATCTGTGTACGGAACTAGGAAAACCTGCGGACTTTGCAATACAGAAAGAAAGGTAGATGGCGCGAGCTAACGCTCCATTGCATACTAAGAACGAGAGTTAGTGAATAATGGCAGAAACGTCTTGGGAAGAGAAAAAAAAAAAAAAAAAACGCGCAACAGTTGTTGGCTTGTGCAAGCACTCTATGTTACAGCGATTAAAGAGCATAGCATCTTCTACAACAGCAGCTACAAAAAGAAGAAGAACGTGAGAGAGGGAGAGACACAGGCGTGTTTCTTTGGAATGCAGAGCATGCAGCACATACTATAAAGTGCCAAAGAGACGGGGAAAGCAGATGGCGCGAAGGTGTATGTCCTCAAAGCTTGAAAGCAATTTCTAAATTACAACATGTACCGAAGTCCACCTACTCTCATCAGGTTGCTCCCGCCTCCAGTTGCGTTTAAAGTGAAATTACAGTCGCCTCAAAGGCAGACAGAGAGAGAGTGAAAATAGGTACACTTGCTTCGCGCAGCTGCAGCCGTTCAAATTTTACAGCAAGAGCACTCCCGAAAGCACAAAGTCCGCTGCCGCCTGGGCGCAATGCGCTCGCTTCAGTAAATTGCCGTGCTGGCCTCGGCAACCAAGAGGTGTAGTGCGGCAGACTGCTGCATTGTAGCACACCGGAAACCGTGCAGACGTAAGCGATCGCCTCGACATCGCTGCGAGCGCTCGAAGAGACAAAGTCCGAAACCACGTGTGCCGGGGCGGTGCGAGCGCGACGCCTTTGACGCAACTTTTGCGTACAAGCCGCCGCACCGCCACGACGGAATCGCTGGCATCCCGCACGCAGCTGCATTGTGTCACGCCGGCAATCGTTGAAACACCACGCAGTCGTCGGCGTCGGCCCCGACATGGTTGCGAGCGCTGGAAGAGACAAAGTCCGAAACCGCGTGTGCCGGGGCGGCGCGAGCGCGACGCCTTTGACGCAACTTTTGCGTACAAGCCGCCGCACGGCCACGACGGAGCCGGTGTCACCCTGCAGAGGGCTGCACTATAGCACGCCGGGAACCGGCAAAGAACCGCGCAGACGTCGTCGTTGGCCGCGGCGTTGCCGCGAGCACGCGAAGAGACAAAGTCCGAAACGACGTCAGCCGGGGCGTCGAGCACGCCGCCCGCACTGTTCGCACGCGTGCTCGGAAATGGCGAAGGGGCCGCGCTAGCGTGCCTTGAATCGGTGAGCGGCGGTACCGCGGCGATCGCCAGAGCTCGAATCCGCCCTGCAAAAGCCAAATATTGGCGCTCGGCTCGGCGCAGTACGCCGCCGCGTCGCACGAGTACGGCCCCATGGAGGTCTGGGCACTTATCGCTGCTACTGTAAGGGGCCGTACGGCCCCGGCCGACATTGTACCGTAGTGCGATTTTCGGCTTGCGCGTGCTCGTGGCGTAGTCCGCGCACCGTTCCGACGTCGACAATCGTGCCCACGACTACGCGAGCGCTGGAAGAGACAAAGTCCGAAACCGCGTGTGCCGGGGCGGCGCGAGCGCGACGCCTTTGACGCAACTTTTGCGTACAAGCCGCCGCACGGACACGACGGAATCGCTGGCATCCCGCACGCAGCTGCATTGTGTCACGCCGGCAATCGTTGAAACACCACGCAGTCGTCGGCGTCGGCCCCGACATGGTTGCGAGCGCTGGAAGAGACAAAGTCCGAAACCGCGTGTGCCGGGGCGGCGCGAGCGCGACGCCTTTGACGCAACTTTTGCGTACAAGCCGCCGCACGGCCACGACGGAGCCGGTGTCACCCTGCAGAGGGCTGCACTATAGCACGCCGGGAACCGGCAAAGAACCGCGCAGACGTCGTCGTTGGCCGCGGCGTTGCCGCGAGCACGCGAAGAGACAAAGTCCGAAACGACGTCAGCCGGGGCGTCGAGCACGCCGCCCGCACTGTTCGCACGCGTGCTCGGAAATGGCGAAGGGGCCGCGCTAGCGTGCCTTGAATCGGTGAGCGGCGGTACCGCGGCGATCGCCAGAGCTCGAATCCGCCCTGCAAAAGCCAAATATTGGCGCTCGGCTCGGCGCAGTACGCGGCCGCGTCGCACGAGTACGGCCCCATGGAGGTCTGGGCACTTATCGCTGCTACTGTAAGGGGCCGTACGGCCCCGGCCGACATTGTACCGTAGTGCGATTTTCGGCTTGCGCGTGCTCGTGGCGTAGTCCGCGCACCGTTCCGACGTCGACAATCGTGCCCACGACTACGCGAGCGCTGGAAGAGACAAAGTCCGAAACCGCGTGTGCCGGGGCGGCGCGAGCGCGACGCCTTTGACGCAACTTTTGCGTACAAGCCGCCGCACGGCCACGACGGAGCCGGTGTCACCCTGCAGAGGGCTGCACTATAGCACGCCGGGAACCGGCAAAGAACCGCGCAGACGTCGTCGTTGGCCGCGGCGTTGCCGCGAGCACGCGAAGAGACAAAGTCCGAAACGACGTCAGCCGGGGCGTCGAGCACGCCGCCCGCACTGTTCGCACGCGTGCTCGGAAATGGCGAAGGGGCCGCGCTAGCGTGCCTTGAATCGGTGAGCGGCGGTACCGCGGCAATCGCCAGAGCTCGAATCCGCCCTGCAAAAGCCAAATATTGGCGCTCGGCTCGGCGCAGTACGCCGCCGCGTCGCACGAGTACGGCCCCATGGAGGTCTGGGCACTTATCGCTGCTACTGTAAGGGGCCGTAGGGCCCCGGCCGACATTGTACCGTAGTGCGATTTTCGTCTTGCGCGTGCTCGTGGCGGTGTCCGCGCACCGTTCCGAAGTCGACAATCGTGCCCACGACTACGCGAGCGCTGGAAGAGACAAAGTCCGAAACCGCGTGTGCCGGGGCGGCGCGAGCGCGACGCCTTTGACGCAACTTTTGCGTACAAGCCGCCGCACGGCCACGACGGAGCCGGTGTCACCCTGCAGAGGGCTGCACTATAGCACGCCGGGAACCGGCAAAGAACCGCGCAGACGTCGTCGTTGGCCGCGGCGTTGCCGCGAGCACGCGAAGAGACAAAGTCCGAAACGACGTCAGCCGGGGCGTCGAGCACGCCGCCCGCACTGTTCGCACTCGTGCTCGGAAATGGCGAAGGGGCCGTGCTAGCGTGCCTCGAATCGATCGGCCGGGGGCCCCGTAGGGCGACAGAAAGGCAATTGTGCAGGAAACCGTACTGGCCATTAGCGAGAAATTGCCGTTCGCGCATTCGGTAGACGCGCTGCGCTTTCACGACTTCGGCATTGTGCTGCCGACGTAAGCTTTCAATCTTGCTCGCGGCGTTACGAGGCGGCACGATTTTCGCCAAACGCTCGTCGAAAGTGGCACGAGTACGGCCCCATGGAGGTCTGGGTACTTATCGCTGCTATTATATGGGGGTCCCAGAGAGCAGTCGCCCCCAAAGCGACCTGGGTGTTTGATATGCGGCGGGCTTCGTGCCCGTCAAGCGTGTCCCCGGTATCGCTCCCGTGGATCCCACAGCTGACGTCTGCAGCCTCATCCGCTTGATGCGTTAGGGGCTGGTTGTCGGACGACGCTTTTTCCACGATATCGAAGTGTGTTCCGCATCGTCCTCGGACGAATCAAATACGAAAGCGCCGAAGGCGCGGGCGTGACCCGTCGCCTAGCGGCTTTGCCGTCTCGGCTACGTTGCAAGTGTCGGTCGGTCCACCAGTGCTGCGGGCTCGAGAGAAACCGCAAGCCGCGATCGAGTCGACACAACCGGTCTATCGAGAATGTTGCGTGCTTCTTGCCGCGTGGCGATACCCGGCCCTGCGGGGAGGGCGCCGTAGCGAGCTCGAACGCCGTCGTCTCGGACTGTGCAAAGTGCTACCCTTTGCGAGAACGAAGCGTGTTGGGGCGCCTGAAGGTGGCCTCGGCATCGCAAAAACGGCGTCCGGCCTGCTTGAAAGGCTGGACGCGCAGTTGAACGATTACCTGGTTGATCCTGCCAGTAATCATATGCTTGTCTCAAAGATTAAGCCATGCATGTCTAAGTACATGCCGAAATAAGGCGAAACCGCGAATGGCTCATTAAATCAGTTATGGTTCCTTAGATCGTTTCTTCCTACTTGGATAACTGTGGCAATTCTAGAGCTAATACATGCAGTGAGCCTGAAGCCCTTTGGGCGACGGGTGCTTTTATTAGACCAAGATCGATCGGGTTTCGGCCCGTATTGTGTGGTGACTCTGGATAACTTTGTGCTGATCGCATGGCCACGAGCCGGCGACGTTTCTTTCAAGTGTCTGCCTTATCAACTTTCGATGGTAGGTTACTTGCTTACCATGGTTGTTACGGGTAACGGAGAATCAGGGTTCGATTCCGGAGAGGGAGCCTGAGAAACGGCTACCACATCCAAGGAAGGCAGCAGGCGCGCAAATTACCCACTCCCGGCACGGGGAGGTAGTGACGAAAAATAACAATACGGGACTCTTTTGAGGCCCCGTAATTGAAATGAGTACACTCTAAATCCTTTAACGAGGATCAATTGGAGGGCAAGTCTGGTGCCAGCAGCCGCGGTAATTCCAGCTCCAATAGCGTATACTAAAGCTGCTGCGGTTAAAAAGCTCGTAGTTGGATCTCAGTTCCAGACGAGTAGTGCATCTACCCGATGCGACGGCTCGGACTGAACATCATGCCGGTCCTTTCTTGGTGCACTTCATTGTGTGCCTCGAGAAGGCCGGTGCTTTTACTTTGAAAAAATTAGAGTGCTCAACGCAGGCGAGTCGCCTGAATAAACTTGCATGGAATAATAGAACAAGACCTCGTTTCTGTTCTGTTGGTTTTTGGAATACGAGGTAATGATTAAGAGGGACAGACGGGGGCATTCGTATTGCGGCGCTAGAGGTGAAATTCTTGGACCGTCGCAAGACGAACTACTGCGAAAGCATTTGCCAAGAATGTTTTCTTTGATCAAGAACGAAAGTCAGAGGTTCGAAGGCGATCAGATACCGCCCTAGTTCTGACCATAAACGATGCCAACCAGCGATCCGCCTGAGTTACTCAAATGACTCGGCGGGCAGCTTCCGGGAAACCAAAGTGTTTGGGTTCCGGGGGAAGTATGGTTGCAAAGCTGAAACTTAAAGGAATTGACGGAAGGGCACCACCAGGAGTGGAGCCTGCGGCTTAATTTGACTCAACACGGGAAAACTTACCCGGCCCGGACACTGGGAGGATTGACAGATTGAGAGCTCTTTCTTGATTCGGTGGATGGTGGTGCATGGCCGTTCTTAGTTGGTGGAGCGATTTGTCTGGTTAATTCCGATAACGAACGAGACTCTAGCCTATTAAATAGGTGCGGGGTTCCCAGCACCTTACAACCTTCTTAGAGGGACAAGCGGCTCCTAGCCGCACGAAACAGAGCAATAACAGGTCTGTGATGCCCTTAGATGTCCGGGGCCGCACGCGCGCTACACTGAAGGAAGCAGCGTGTCTTTATCCCTGTCTGAAAGGACTGGGTAACCCGTGGAACTTCTTTCGTGATTGGGATAGGGGCTTGCAATTGTTCCCCTTGAACGAGGAATTCCCAGTAAGCGCGAGTCATAAGCTCGCGTTGATTACGTCCCTGCCCTTTGTACACACCGCCCGTCGCTACTACCGATTGAATGATTTAGTGAGGTCTTCGGACCGATGTCCGGCGCGGCCTTTCGGTTGCGCCGGTCTGTTGGAAAGATGACCAAACTTGATCATTTAGAGGAAGTAAAAGTCGTAACAAGGTTTCCGTAGGTGAACCTGCGGAAGGATCATTACCGGATTGTGAAGGGTGGCGAGCGCCATTGTTTCTACCCCGTGTGGGTGAAGCAGCTCGCTGCGCCCGACGCTTTCCGCCGCTGGCCCCGCTTGGACGCGGGGACGGCTATACCCGAACATGCCGGGGACTGCCTGAATTTTGAGGGGCGCCCCGTGCCAAATTTGTTGCGCCCAGTGGACGCCGGCTGCAACCTTGGACGGTTGGCTTGGCCGCGCCCGCGGGTAGAAACGGCGTAACGCACACTGGGTGGGCTTTCTGTCCGCTTTGGCGCTCTTGCGCGGAATGGGAGTAAGACGACCCGACCTGCTGCTTTGCCCAGTACGAGGGGAACGGCGAAGCGTGCGGTCGGTCAAGGAACTGACGGTCGAGAGCTAATGCCGCTGCCGCTTAGTACACACACGGAACCGTGGTGCGAGCGCTCTCCCGTCCTCCGCGGCAAACGCTGCCGAGTCTGAAAAGGCTGGCGGCTGCCGGTCGCTTCCTGCGGCGAGTATGGAGTAACGACCCGACTTTGTTGCCACCCAAGTACTAAAGGAACGGTGTGGCGCTCGGTCGGTCATGGAACTGTCGGTATGAGGGTGCGGCTGCCAAGTACGGAAGGAACCGTGGCCTAAAGTGCTCTCCCGTCCTCCGCGGCAAATGCCACCGAGTCCGAAAGGGCCGGAGGCTGCCGGTCGGCTCCTGCTCGTGACGCGCGAGGTGTCGAGATCGCGGTTTAATGCGACGACGTCTGCAGGCTATTCGCCCGCCGCCGAGGGAAAGGCGGCGTTGCTGCGAAGTACCGAAGGAAACGCGGCTTTGCTACGTCGGAAGCGTTCTGCGGTTAGCGGACTTGTGCGCTTTGGGAAGGCGCCGCACGTCGAAAGAGGAAGTACGGACAGACGAGGGACTGTAGTCCCGGTTTCGAACGCACTTGCGGCCAGGCCCTTGCTGGCTTCGTCTTCCGCCTCAAGTAGACTTGTTGTGGCGCCGGCGCAGGGAGCCGTCCCTGGCACTGGCCGAGTGGTTTTGGAGAGCTGCGCGAGTACGCGCGCCGGGCTCTTGTCTTTCGTCTCAAGTAGGCTGTTGGATCAACAGCGGTTATGCTGCGGCGATCTGCCGATGCGAAAGTGTGTGTGTGTTTGAGGCCCTTCTATGAACCTACTGCTGACTGAAGCGAAGCACGTCGATGGGGGTGAAGCCCTGCCCGTGGCCGTGTAGCCGTTAAAGACTCCACAGCGGCTTAGCCCTAATCATGGCTCTGTCGCTCTTTGCAATTTTTAGTGGAGCGATGTGAACGTGCACACGAGACACACGGGTCCGGTGGATGGTTGGCAGGTAAAACCGGCTTCGAGTGCGCGCAAACGGCATAAGGTGCCTCGAGGGCAAGCGAGGAAGGCGTGGGCGCAAAACACACGCGCGAGTAGCAGGAGTGGAGTGCCATTAGGCTTTCAGCTGCTGAGACGCGGCCGCCGAAAGAGCGAGACTGGAGGAGCGCACGCCGAAAGGCGCTCTTCGAAACCACACACAGGGAGACGCCACGTGCCTAAAACCCTGGTTGTACTGTACTGAATTGAACAAACTATTTTTCACGACTCTAAGCGGTGGATCACTCGGTTCTCGGGTCGATGAAGAACGCAGCCAGCTGCGAGACTTGGTGTGAATTGCAGGACACACTGAGCACTGATTCTTTGAACGCACATTGCGGCCTTGGGTCTTCCCTTGGCTTCGTCTGTCTGAGGGTCGGATCACATATCAAGAGAGACTTCGGCGCACAGGGAACGTGCGTCCGTCGACTCGTTTTGACCGCGTCGGCATCATGGACAGTACGTTGAGCGCTAAAGCCACGCGCCAGCGGCCTCACGAGAGGGAGACGGTGGCAAACCGTTGTGCCAATTCTTCGAAAAGACGGAAACGAGGCAATACTACTGCAGCGTGACGAGTGCGCGCCTCTAGTAAGACCGCCGCAGGATGGAGTCGGATACCTGCAGGGAAAGAGCGGTCCAAGCACGAGGCGCGAACGTCTGTTGCCATGTAGCGCGCACGTTTGCGAGAGAGTCGGAAGCGCACGCTTGCGTGCACGGAAAACGTGGGAATGAAACGCCGGCCGATTCCCGCGCCGTGCGCAAAGCCAGCGCGATCGCAATTTGCGCTGTTTGCCTTCGAAGTACGTCGAGCTCCAGAGCTGGTCGCTCGTTCACGTCACCGCAGC
>NC_092823.1:90000-102500 GCF_023375885.2 Dermacentor andersoni
TACTCTAGAGGGGCATGAACTGTAGACAGTGCACGCTTTCTCATTTATCCAATCGCTCGCAAACACATTGCATTGCTAGTCTACAGTGGCAATACAAAGTGACGTTTCACCATGCACGTCGAAGTTCATTACCAGTACCGCGCCAGCATCGACCGGCCGGCGAAGCGACGAGCTCAGCAGCGCATGCGCAAGGCCCGACACCACCCCAACCGAGCTTCCCTGCTTATCGGAGAGAACAAGTGCGCGTGAACACGGGCGCGTCTGAGTATCTGGATTTAAAAAAAAAAAAAGAAAACAAAGAAAGCGTTTCCGAGATATTGACAAAGACAAGTGGTCGCGGTCGCTCTGAATCTTATCGTATTATAGAAAACGTGGGAAGGCGGCGCTTCCTCGAGGGTCAGAAAGTACAATCGTCGAACTAGGTGGCAAGTGGAGTACATCCTTTTTCTTGGAACGGTTTGCAATTGACTGCTTGAATGTGCCGACCACGCGTCGCGGGTCGCGTATAGAGCCAACCGTTGGCAAGCACGCGTCTAGCGTAGCAGCAGAACCGATCGCGGTTGCGATAACCCATCGTTGGCAGCGAAAAAGAAAAACACCCACACGCAGTTTGTAGCAATAACCGTACAAATCAATGTGGTTTTAAATATAGCTTCACTGGTCACCCAAGAAGGGCACCGAAACTTTCTCATGACGCACACCGCTGTAGTCCACAAAGAACAAAGCGCACAAAATAGATATGATACAGCCGCACCGCATTATTTCGTGTTTTCAGCATTTCATTACTTTCGTGTGCATGCGCGCTAGGGCCACGCAGGCCAGGAGTAAAAGGCACGAAAAGAAAAAAAAAAAAAAAAATGATACGCAATCCTAAGCTTTGACTTGACTGCTGTGGCACTCGCATTTGTGTTCTTTACCTTAGGCGAACGCAATGCGCAAACTGAACTGGAATTTCCAATAATGGAAATTCCTGTTTGGCTCATATTTGCGTTTTTCGCCCGAGCAAGCGCTTCACTGCACTACGCTTTGCCCCTTCAACGTGGCTACACTGCCCGGCAGGCGTGTTCTGCGTAGGGCCGAACCTGCAGGCAAAAAGCATGGGCGCCGCCATCTTGTTGAGAGCGGCGCCAGGGACACAATCGCGCCTAGCTCATTGAGTTTTCCCCCAAAACTGAAAAAAATTTGACTTCATTAAACGAGAAAGATGCCACGAGTGCCCCAACAAAAAGCTTTGAGGATTACCGAAGGGTAACTGAGGGCGACGCAACGGGCTCTGGAAAGAAGGATGATGGGTGTGGCGTCACGGGGGGATCGGAATAGAGCAGATTGGGGTGTGCGAGAAGAAACGCTCGTTAATGACACCAAAGTTTAAACCAGGAAAAACAAATGGGCATGCGCAGGGCATGCAATCTGGGGGGAAGATAACCGGTGGCCATTAAGGGTTACAGACTGAATTCCAAGAGGAGGGAAGCGTAGCAGGGGGTGGCAGAAAGTTAGGAGGGCAGATTAGATTAGGGACTACATGGCGACAATCGGCACCTGACCGGGGTACTTGGAGGATCATGGCAGATGCCTTTGCCCTGCAGTGGGCGTAGCCAGGATGATGATGATGATGATGTTCATGATGAAAAGGTAGCAACAGGTCTTCGTAACATACAGGTTAGAAAGATGAGGCACCTTTTAACCCTTGAATATATTTCGCCACATTTGGGCATACGACAAGTTTGTTTTCGAGGCGCTCGGTCCCACTGCTGCGAAAATGTGTACACAAAGGCTGCACAGTAGTTGCCAGAAATCGGGCACTCTATTTTTCTTTCATAGGGAATCTTTCTTCCACTTGGGCAGCGGATTTCGGCGGCAGGGCGAGCTTGCGTGGCCGCGGTGGTTTACGGATCCAAGCGATAGTGAACTCCAAAATCCAGTGTTGGCTTTGAGTGGGATTCATATTGATTGCGAACCCCACGGCTAATCCTACCCCCCATCCCCCCAAGTGGCTCTTTACAGGAGACAATCATTCAGAGACATCGGACAAATAGGAATTCTGGTTCTTTCTTTTGCTTTCATTAATTTTTCTCGAAGCCCATAACTAGAAATTTGCTGGAGCGGCTGTCCCATTTGCGACGCAACAAGTGCGACGCTACACACAGATGGAGTGGCAGTTTAATTACTCTCGTGGTCCGCGAACCGGCATCGTTGCGTGTAGTATAGGAATGGTGCGTGTCAAGTCACTGCTCGCGTTGAGCTTGTGCTCTTCATTTTGATTGAATGAAGTCTCACCTAAGTGAGCGGGGCCGATCCCGGAGGTAGTGCAATACCGGGCCGACCTGCGGCGGAGGTGAAGCAGGCTTCAAGCACTCCGCCAACTTCCAAAAATAGGTTTAATATCGTGGGTCCATATAGAACCCGTATCAGATATTAAGCTGATAAGAACAGATACTACACTTTGATCTTAGCCAAAAGGCCGAGAAGCGATGTCCTTCACTTCACTTCATTGTACTACTGCCTTGTGGGCGCCCTGCCGACATGGGTAACCTCAGCAACAGCGTGGGCAATATTATAAAATTCAGCCTGTGTACAGACTCAACGCTCCCTATCTCACGGATGAACTCGCAACGCCTCAGTCTTTCGCTGTTAACGAAACGCTGTCGCGTAGAAACGAGACCCGAGTGCAAGCTTGCTTGTAACGCGAAACCAACCAAGGCAACCTCGTAGAAAACGGAACAGGCGAGCGGAAAAAAACGCGCCAGGGGAATGCTTACTTCCGTCTGAATGCGACCGCTCAAGGTGACCTTCCTTGAGGGCTTCGTTTCAAGCCCGTGTGCAATTGTAATATACTACGCGCATTTCCTTCATTTCTTTTTATTTACCGCAAGGCCCACTGAAAATTTTGATACGGCACAGGCCGGGACGGATCGCAACGTGTCGAATCGACCGGTAGAATTAGGTAGCATGCCCCATGTACGAAGACGAGCAACATAGAAGTGAATGACAAAATAAATATAGAAAACGCTGCACACTCCTTCCCACCGGAAACATAGAGGGGAGAAAGATCGCCATCTGAAACACAGGCATTGTAAAAAAAAAAAAAAAAGTGCTACCTCATCATCTTTACCATTACCGTGTGTGTGTATGTATATATGCATGTGTGTGTGTGTGTGTGTGTGTGTGTGTTTGTGTATTTATATATATATATATATATATATACGCACACATGCTAGCATAGCTTAAACGCAGCTGGAAAGCTCAGCCTTGCACAAGAACCACCCCCTGTCGCAAACCCCTTTGAAACATTCAAATGGGAAACACGAGTACAGCGAGGTCGTTCGAACCTGGCGCCAAAACGCATTAGCGCCATCTGTGTACGGAACTAGGAAAACCTGCGGACTTTGCAATACAGAAAGAAAGGTAGATGGCGCGAGCTAACGCTCCATTGCATACTAAGAACGAGAGTTAGTGAATAATGGCAGAAACGTCTTGGGAAGAGAAAAAAAAAAAAAAAAAACGCGCAACAGTTGTTGGCTTGTGCAAGCACTCTATGTTACAGCGATTAAAGAGCATAGCATCTTCTACAACAGCAGCTACAAAAAGAAGAAGAACGTGAGAGAGGGAGAGACACAGGCGTGTTTCTTTGGAATGCAGAGCATGCAGCACATACTATAAAGTGCCAAAGAGACGGGGAAAGCAGATGGCGCGAAGGTGTATGTCCTCAAAGCTTGAAAGCAATTTCTAAATTACAACATGTACCGAAGTCCACCTACTCTCATCAGGTTGCTCCCGCCTCCAGTTGCGTTTAAAGTGAAATTACAGTCGCCTCAAAGGCAGACAGAGAGAGAGTGAAAATAGGTACACTTGCTTCGCGCAGCTGCAGCCGTTCAAATTTTACAGCAAGAGCACTCCCGAAAGCACAAAGTCCGCTGCCGCCTGGGCGCAATGCGCTCGCTTCAGTAAATTGCCGTGCTGGCCTCGGCAACCAAGAGGTGTAGTGCGGCAGACTGCTGCATTGTAGCACACCGGAAACCGTGCAGACGTAAGCGATCGCCTCGACATCGCTGCGAGCGCTCGAAGAGACAAAGTCCGAAACCACGTGTGCCGGGGCGGTGCGAGCGCGACGCCTTTGACGCAACTTTTGCGTACAAGCCGCCGCACCGCCACGACGGAATCGCTGGCATCCCGCACGCAGCTGCATTGTGTCACGCCGGCAATCGTTGAAACACCACGCAGTCGTCGGCGTCGGCCCCGACATGGTTGCGAGCGCTGGAAGAGACAAAGTCCGAAACCGCGTGTGCCGGGGCGGCGCGAGCGCGACGCCTTTGACGCAACTTTTGCGTACAAGCCGCCGCACGGCCACGACGGAGCCGGTGTCACCCTGCAGAGGGCTGCACTATAGCACGCCGGGAACCGGCAAAGAACCGCGCAGACGTCGTCGTTGGCCGCGGCGTTGCCGCGAGCACGCGAAGAGACAAAGTCCGAAACGACGTCAGCCGGGGCGTCGAGCACGCCGCCCGCACTGTTCGCACGCGTGCTCGGAAATGGCGAAGGGGCCGCGCTAGCGTGCCTTGAATCGGTGAGCGGCGGTACCGCGGCGATCGCCAGAGCTCGAATCCGCCCTGCAAAAGCCAAATATTGGCGCTCGGCTCGGCGCAGTACGCCGCCGCGTCGCACGAGTACGGCCCCATGGAGGTCTGGGCACTTATCGCTGCTACTGTAAGGGGCCGTACGGCCCCGGCCGACATTGTACCGTAGTGCGATTTTCGGCTTGCGCGTGCTCGTG
Source organism: Dermacentor andersoni (assembly GCF_023375885.2). Taxonomy (NCBI): domain Eukaryota; kingdom Metazoa; phylum Arthropoda; class Arachnida; order Ixodida; family Ixodidae; genus Dermacentor; species Dermacentor andersoni. Next base: position 94,772 of record NC_092823.1, read on the forward strand.
GCGTAGTCCGCGCACCGTTCCGACGTCGACAATCGTGCCCACGACTACGCGAGCGCTGGAAGAGACAAAGTCCGAAACCGCGTGTGCCGGGGCGGCGCGAGCGCGACGCCTTTGACGCAACTTTTGCGTACAAGCCGCCGCACGGACACGACGGAATCGCTGGCATCCCGCACGCAGCTGCATTGTGTCACGCCGGCAATCGTTGAAACACCACGCAGTCGTCGGCGTCGGCCCCGACATGGTTGCGAGCGCTGGAAGAGACAAAGTCCGAAACCGCGTGTGCCGGGGCGGCGCGAGCGCGACGCCTTTGACGCAACTTTTGCGTACAAGCCGCCGCACGGCCACGACGGAGCCGGTGTCACCCTGCAGAGGGCTGCACTATAGCACGCCGGGAACCGGCAAAGAACCGCGCAGACGTCGTCGTTGGCCGCGGCGTTGCCGCGAGCACGCGAAGAGACAAAGTCCGAAACGACGTCAGCCGGGGCGTCGAGCACGCCGCCCGCACTGTTCGCACGCGTGCTCGGAAATGGCGAAGGGGCCGCGCTAGCGTGCCTTGAATCGGTGAGCGGCGGTACCGCGGCGATCGCCAGAGCTCGAATCCGCCCTGCAAAAGCCAAATATTGGCGCTCGGCTCGGCGCAGTACGCGGCCGCGTCGCACGAGTACGGCCCCATGGAGGTCTGGGCACTTATCGCTGCTACTGTAAGGGGCCGTACGGCCCCGGCCGACATTGTACCGTAGTGCGATTTTCGGCTTGCGCGTGCTCGTGGCGTAGTCCGCGCACCGTTCCGACGTCGACAATCGTGCCCACGACTACGCGAGCGCTGGAAGAGACAAAGTCCGAAACCGCGTGTGCCGGGGCGGCGCGAGCGCGACGCCTTTGACGCAACTTTTGCGTACAAGCCGCCGCACGGCCACGACGGAGCCGGTGTCACCCTGCAGAGGGCTGCACTATAGCACGCCGGGAACCGGCAAAGAACCGCGCAGACGTCGTCGTTGGCCGCGGCGTTGCCGCGAGCACGCGAAGAGACAAAGTGCGAAACGACGTCAGCCGGGGCGTCGAGCACGCCGCCCGCACTGTTCGCACGCGTGCTCGGAAATGGCGAAGGGGCCGCGCTAGCGTGCCTTGAATCGGTGAGCGGCGGTACCGCGGCAATCGCCAGAGCTCGAATCCGCCCTGCAAAAGCCAAATATTGGCGCTCGGCTCGGCGCAGTACGCCGCCGCGTCGCACGAGTACGGCCCCATGGAGGTCTGGGCACTTATCGCTGCTACTGTAAGGGGCCGTAGGGCCCCGGCCGACATTGTACCGTAGTGCGATTTTCGTCTTGCGCGTGCTCGTGGCGGTGTCCGCGCACCGTTCCGAAGTCGACAATCGTGCCCACGACTACGCGAGCGCTGGAAGAGACAAAGTCCGAAACCGCGTGTGCCGGGGCGGCGCGAGCGCGACGCCTTTGACGCAACTTTTGCGTACAAGCCGCCGCACGGCCACGACGGAGCCGGTGTCACCCTGCAGAGGGCTGCACTATAGCACGCCGGGAACCGGCAAAGAACCGCGCAGACGTCGTCGTTGGCCGCGGCGTTGCCGCGAGCACGCGAAGAGACAAAGTCCGAAACGACGTCAGCCGGGGCGTCGAGCACGCCGCCCGCACTGTTCGCACTCGTGCTCGGAAATGGCGAAGGGGCCGTGCTAGCGTGCCTCGAATCGATCGGCCGGGGGCCCCGTAGGGCGACAGAAAGGCAATTGTGCAGGAAACCGTACTGGCCATTAGCGAGAAATTGCCGTTCGCGCATTCGGTAGACGCGCTGCGCTTTCACGACTTCGGCATTGTGCTGCCGACGTAAGCTTTCAATCTTGCTCGCGGCGTTACGAGGCGGCACGATTTTCGCCAAACGCTCGTCGAAAGTGGCACGAGTACGGCCCCATGGAGGTCTGGGTACTTATCGCTGCTATTATATGGGGGTCCCAGAGAGCAGTCGCCCCCAAAGCGACCTGGGTGTTTGATATGCGGCGGGCTTCGTGCCCGTCAAGCGTGTCCCCGGTATCGCTCCCGTGGATCCCACAGCTGACGTCTGCAGCCTCATCCGCTTGATGCGTTAGGGGCTGGTTGTCGGACGACGCTTTTTCCACGATATCGAAGTGTGTTCCGCATCGTCCTCGGACGAATCAAATACGAAAGCGCCGAAGGCGCGGGCGTGACCCGTCGCCTAGCGGCTTTGCCGTCTCGGCTACGTTGCAAGTGTCGGTCGGTCCACCAGTGCTGCGGGCTCGAGAGAAACCGCAAGCCGCGATCGAGTCGACACAACCGGTCTATCGAGAATGTTGCGTGCTTCTTGCCGCGTGGCGATACCCGGCCCTGCGGGGAGGGCGCCGTAGCGAGCTCGAACGCCGTCGTCTCGGACTGTGCAAAGTGCTACCCTTTGCGAGAACGAAGCGTGTTGGGGCGCCTGAAGGTGGCCTCGGCATCGCAAAAACGGCGTCCGGCCTGCTTGAAAGGCTGGACGCGCAGTTGAACGATTACCTGGTTGATCCTGCCAGTAATCATATGCTTGTCTCAAAGATTAAGCCATGCATGTCTAAGTACATGCCGAAATAAGGCGAAACCGCGAATGGCTCATTAAATCAGTTATGGTTCCTTAGATCGTTTCTTCCTACTTGGATAACTGTGGCAATTCTAGAGCTAATACATGCAGTGAGCCTGAAGCCCTTTGGGCGACGGGTGCTTTTATTAGACCAAGATCGATCGGGTTTCGGCCCGTATTGTGTGGTGACTCTGGATAACTTTGTGCTGATCGCATGGCCACGAGCCGGCGACGTTTCTTTCAAGTGTCTGCCTTATCAACTTTCGATGGTAGGTTACTTGCTTACCATGGTTGTTACGGGTAACGGAGAATCAGGGTTCGATTCCGGAGAGGGAGCCTGAGAAACGGCTACCACATCCAAGGAAGGCAGCAGGCGCGCAAATTACCCACTCCCGGCACGGGGAGGTAGTGACGAAAAATAACAATACGGGACTCTTTTGAGGCCCCGTAATTGAAATGAGTACACTCTAAATCCTTTAACGAGGATCAATTGGAGGGCAAGTCTGGTGCCAGCAGCCGCGGTAATTCCAGCTCCAATAGCGTATACTAAAGCTGCTGCGGTTAAAAAGCTCGTAGTTGGATCTCAGTTCCAGACGAGTAGTGCATCTACCCGATGCGACGGCTCGGACTGAACATCATGCCGGTCCTTTCTTGGTGCACTTCATTGTGTGCCTCGAGAAGGCCGGTGCTTTTACTTTGAAAAAATTAGAGTGCTCAACGCAGGCGAGTCGCCTGAATAAACTTGCATGGAATAATAGAACAAGACCTCGTTTCTGTTCTGTTGGTTTTTGGAATACGAGGTAATGATTAAGAGGGACAGACGGGGGCATTCGTATTGCGGCGCTAGAGGTGAAATTCTTGGACCGTCGCAAGACGAACTACTGCGAAAGCATTTGCCAAGAATGTTTTCTTTGATCAAGAACGAAAGTCAGAGGTTCGAAGGCGATCAGATACCGCCCTAGTTCTGACCATAAACGATGCCAACCAGCGATCCGCCTGAGTTACTCAAATGACTCGGCGGGCAGCTTCCGGGAAACCAAAGTGTTTGGGTTCCGGGGGAAGTATGGTTGCAAAGCTGAAACTTAAAGGAATTGACGGAAGGGCACCACCAGGAGTGGAGCCTGCGGCTTAATTTGACTCAACACGGGAAAACTTACCCGGCCCGGACACTGGGAGGATTGACAGATTGAGAGCTCTTTCTTGATTCGGTGGATGGTGGTGCATGGCCGTTCTTAGTTGGTGGAGCGATTTGTCTGGTTAATTCCGATAACGAACGAGACTCTAGCCTATTAAATAGGTGCGGGGTTCCCAGCACCTTACAACCTTCTTAGAGGGACAAGCGGCTCCTAGCCGCACGAAACAGAGCAATAACAGGTCTGTGATGCCCTTAGATGTCCGGGGCCGCACGCGCGCTACACTGAAGGAAGCAGCGTGTCTTTATCCCTGTCTGAAAGGACTGGGTAACCCGTGGAACTTCTTTCGTGATTGGGATAGGGGCTTGCAATTGTTCCCCTTGAACGAGGAATTCCCAGTAAGCGCGAGTCATAAGCTCGCGTTGATTACGTCCCTGCCCTTTGTACACACCGCCCGTCGCTACTACCGATTGAATGATTTAGTGAGGTCTTCGGACCGATGTCCGGCGCGGCCTTTCGGTTGCGCCGGTCTGTTGGAAAGATGACCAAACTTGATCATTTAGAGGAAGTAAAAGTCGTAACAAGGTTTCCGTAGGTGAACCTGCGGAAGGATCATTACCGGATTGTGAAGGGTGGCGAGCGCCATTGTTTCTACCCCGTGTGGGTGAAGCAGCTCGCTGCGCCCGACGCTTTCCGCCGCTGGCCCCGCTTGGACGCGGGGACGGCTATACCCGAACATGCCGGGGACTGCCTGAATTTTGAGGGGCGCCCCGTGCCAAATTTGTTGCGCCCAGTGGACGCCGGCTGCAACCTTGGACGGTTGGCTTGGCCGCGCCCGCGGGTAGAAACGGCGTAACGCACACTGGGTGGGCTTTCTGTCCGCTTTGGCGCTCTTGCGCGGAATGGGAGTAAGACGACCCGACCTGCTGCTTTGCCCAGTACGAGGGGAACGGCGAAGCGTGCGGTCGGTCAAGGAACTGACGGTCGAGAGCTAATGCCGCTGCCGCTTAGTACACACACGGAACCGTGGTGCGAGCGCTCTCCCGTCCTCCGCGGCAAACGCTGCCGAGTCTGAAAAGGCTGGCGGCTGCCGGTCGCTTCCTGCGGCGAGTATGGAGTAACGACCCGACTTTGTTGCCACCCAAGTACTAAAGGAACGGTGTGGCGCTCGGTCGGTCATGGAACTGTCGGTATGAGGGTGCGGCTGCCAAGTACGGAAGGAACCGTGGCCTAAAGTGCTCTCCCGTCCTCCGCGGCAAATGCCACCGAGTCCGAAAGGGCCGGAGGCTGCCGGTCGGCTCCTGCTCGTGACGCGCGAGGTGTCGAGATCGCGGTTTAATGCGACGACGTCTGCAGGCTATTCGCCCGCCGCCGAGGGAAAGGCGGCGTTGCTGCGAAGTACCGAAGGAAACGCGGCTTTGCTACGTCGGAAGCGTTCTGCGGTTAGCGGACTTGTGCGCTTTGGGAAGGCGCCGCACGTCGAAAGAGGAAGTACGGACAGACGAGGGACTGTAGTCCCGGTTTCGAACGCACTTGCGGCCAGGCCCTTGCTGGCTTCGTCTTCCGCCTCAAGTAGACTTGTTGTGGCGCCGGCGCAGGGAGCCGTCCCTGGCACTGGCCGAGTGGTTTTGGAGAGCTGCGCGAGTACGCGCGCCGGGCTCTTGTCTTTCGTCTCAAGTAGGCTGTTGGATCAACAGCGGTTATGCTGCGGCGATCTGCCGATGCGAAAGTGTGTGTGTGTTTGAGGCCCTTCTATGAACCTACTGCTGACTGAAGCGAAGCACGTCGATGGGGGTGAAGCCCTGCCCGTGGCCGTGTAGCCGTTAAAGACTCCACAGCGGCTTAGCCCTAATCATGGCTCTGTCGCTCTTTGCAATTTTTAGTGGAGCGATGTGAACGTGCACACGAGACACACGGGTCCGGTGGATGGTTGGCAGGTAAAACCGGCTTCGAGTGCGCGCAAACGGCATAAGGTGCCTCGAGGGCAAGCGAGGAAGGCGTGGGCGCAAAACACACGCGCGAGTAGCAGGAGTGGAGTGCCATTAGGCTTTCAGCTGCTGAGACGCGGCCGCCGAAAGAGCGAGACTGGAGGAGCGCACGCCGAAAGGCGCTCTTCGAAACCACACACAGGGAGACGCCACGTGCCTAAAACCCTGGTTGTACTGTACTGAATTGAACAAACTATTTTTCACGACTCTAAGCGGTGGATCACTCGGTTCTCGGGTCGATGAAGAACGCAGCCAGCTGCGAGACTTGGTGTGAATTGCAGGACACACTGAGCACTGATTCTTTGAACGCACATTGCGGCCTTGGGTCTTCCCTTGGCTTCGTCTGTCTGAGGGTCGGATCACATATCAAGAGAGACTTCGGCGCACAGGGAACGTGCGTCCGTCGACTCGTTTTGACCGCGTCGGCATCATGGACAGTACGTTGAGCGCTAAAGCCACGCGCCAGCGGCCTCACGAGAGGGAGACGGTGGCAAACCGTTGTGCCAATTCTTCGAAAAGACGGAAACGAGGCAATACTACTGCAGCGTGACGAGTGCGCGCCTCTAGTAAGACCGCCGCAGGATGGAGTCGGATACCTGCAGGGAAAGAGCGGTCCAAGCACGAGGCGCGAACGTCTGTTGCCATGTAGCGCGCACGTTTGCGAGAGAGTCGGAAGCGCACGCTTGCGTGCACGGAAAACGTGGGAATGAAACGCCGGCCGATTCCCGCGCCGTGCGCAAAGCCAGCGCGATCGCAATTTGCGCTGTTTGCCTTCGAAGTACGTCGAGCTCCAGAGCTGGTCGCTCGTTCACGTCACCGCAGCTGTGTGGGCGCCCTTCCGGGCTTCGTCGCAGGAATGGGAATCGGCAGATTCTTGCGAGGAGCGGGGAGGAGAAGGGTGGCCCCCGAAAGCGGTTCGACGCGACAGCGCCGTCTGCGAGCGAGAAGAGTCACGGCACGGCGGAGAATTGCCGCGAAACGGAAAATGTCTCCTTCGAGAGCGTGGGTGCCCCGTTGGCGGAGCTGAAGCGTTCCGTCGTAGTCCGCCGTCGGTCCAAGTGCTTCGCAGTCTCTGTCCCCTAAAGACTGGGCCACTCCAGTTGGGGCAGGGGCGACGCTACACGAGACGATGCCTCCCGCCAGGTTTTAGTCGCCCCTGCGGTGCCCGCTGAAGCGGCGCGCTGCTAAGGCGATCTTTGCCTCGGTGGTGTTTGGGCTTCAGACACGGTCGCTTACCACGCAACTGCTCGTGCGCCGCACGCGCGCAGGCGGTTCACCGCCTGCCAGCCTCGTCTATAAGTAGCTCCGTGTTGGGCGAAGGACGTGGTAGGGCGTCGCACTCGGTTGGCGCTGGGTTTTCGAACGTGTCGAGTCCTTTTCGGCATACCGCTCGTATGACGCACGCGCGCAGGCGTTGTGCCGCCTGCCAGCCTCGTCCGTAAGGACGTGGCAGGGCGTCGTACTCGGTCGTGCTGGAATGGGCGAAAGCGATGTATCCGTTGTCGACCTCAGATCAGGCGAGACAACCCGCTGAATTTAAGCATATCACTAAGCGGAGGAAAAGAAACCAACAGGGATTCCCCGAGTAGCTGCGAGCGAAACGGGACCGAGCCCAGCACCGAATCCCCCGTCCTTGCAGGCGGTCGGGAAATGTGGTGTATGGGAGGCGACGTTCTCGGGTGTTTGCGACGGTGCAAGTCCCCCTGACAGGGGCTTGTCCCAGAGTGGGTGCCAGGCCCGTCTCCGCCGTTGCGCGCCCGGGATGAAGCCTCCCGTGAGTCGGGTTGCTTGAGAGTGCAGCCCTAAGTGGGTGGTAAACTCCATCTAAGGCTAAATACGACCGAGAGACCGATAGTTCACAAGTACCGTGAGGGAAAGTTGAAAAGAACTTTGAAGAGAGAGTTCAAGAGTACGTGAAACCGCTTAGAGTAAAACGGGTGGGCCCTCGAAGCTCGAAAGCGGTGGGATTCAGTCTCCGGAAGACCGCGGAGCCGGCGGCGTCGGGTAAACGGCCCCCTTCGGGGGGCT
>NC_092823.1:107500-120000 GCF_023375885.2 Dermacentor andersoni
TGCCACGTCTCTCACCACGATATGATATTTTTTTGGGGGGTTTCTCCTTTGATCCTCAAGTGAACGGACTGTCCAGTACTGATGCCATTTACAAAAATCCAAAACAGCAGAGGCCCGCACCTGCTCAATCAACGCCAACTCAATTTAAGGAAGGGCTGTTCAAAAGCTGATCGAAACCATCCAGTTTGGGAAAACCTATTTTATGCAGTAGTTTTTATTATTATTATTTTTTTTTTTTTTATTGTGAGAGACGTGAAATCGACACCACGAAATGAACGTCCCTTTGTTACCCTTTTGTTACCGCGGCTTCGAAACCGTGCGTAATACCAATTTAATTGTGTCCTGGTTGGCCGTTTGTCAGCACTTTGTGTTCTTCTAGAAAATCAACTACTAGTTTATAAATTACGTGCGCGAAATTTTCCTCCGTGTGCACCACCAAAATACTTAAAGAAGAGAGAATGCGTCCGGGGCCTTGGGATTTCGAAAATGACGTGCTCTGAAATTTTCACATCCGCCATTGGAAAGATAATTATTATCCGTCGTAAAAAAAAAAAAAAAGAAAAAAAAAAAAGAAAGAAATCACATTTGAAATTATCATTGAAAGTGGCCACGTTTTTCGGGGCATGTCTTGATGAAATAATCTCAGTTCAGTTCAGCATGATTGGATTTCATCTTTTCCAGTATTCTCAGTACTCTCGTTGTAGTACCAATTGCCGGCAGATTTTTTTTTTTAGTTGTTTAGAGTTATACATTCCTGAACGATGTTTTTCTTTTCCTCAAAGCTAGCCATAGAACCAGCGCTTTCTATAAAATCATGACAATAAGAATCCAGCATATCGGTTCATCTTCGGCGCGATTAAAGTTCGGGAACTGGCGATTTTTTATTGCCGTGATCAAGAAGGTTAACACCAGATAAGGCGTGATATTTCAGCATACCAGTCGCGATATCTAATCGAATCTAAGATTGAAATGGCGTTCTGAATTCTTTCGGTTCCAGATAGAAAGAAACAGAAAAAAAAAAAAAAAAGAAAGGATGTGATTGATTGCCATTCAAATCTGAAGACCGCGTGGAGAAAGTGTTCCGGTTTACATTCGGCAAATCAAAATGAACGGCTAAAATTAATCTATCGTCTGGTTTCATGCGCGAGATCACGTAAAAGGCAGCCATTCTTCTTAACATGGTTTCTCTCTTTTGCTCTCTCATTCGCGCACGGAAATTTCTTCGTACGGGAATTTTATGAAGCGAAGGCGGCTGCAGACCATTTTCTTTGTTTAGTTCATGTTCGTAGGCGCAAATTACAAACCTAACACTTGGAGCAACATTTCCACTACTCTAGAGGGGCATGAACTGTAGACAGTGCACGCTTTCTCATTTATCCAATCGCTCGCAAACACATTGCATTGCTAGTCTACAGTGGCAATACAAAGTGACGTTTCACCATGCACGTCGAAGTTCATTACCAGTACCGCGCCAGCATCGACCGGCCGGCGAAGCGACGAGCTCAGCAGCGCATGCGCAAGGCCCGACACCACCCCAACCGAGCTTCCCTGCTTATCGGAGAGAACAAGTGCGCGTGAACACGGGCGCGTCTGAGTATCTGGATTTAAAAAAAAAAAAAGAAAACAAAGAAAGCGTTTCCGAGATATTGACAAAGACAAGTGGTCGCGGTCGCTCTGAATCTTATCGTATTATAGAAAACGTGGGAAGGCGGCGCTTCCTCGAGGGTCAGAAAGTACAATCGTCGAACTAGGTGGCAAGTGGAGTACATCCTTTTTCTTGGAACGGTTTGCAATTGACTGCTTGAATGTGCCGACCACGCGTCGCGGGTCGCGTATAGAGCCAACCGTTGGCAAGCACGCGTCTAGCGTAGCAGCAGAACCGATCGCGGTTGCGATAACCCATCGTTGGCAGCGAAAAAGAAAAACACCCACACGCAGTTTGTAGCAATAACCGTACAAATCAATGTGGTTTTAAATATAGCTTCACTGGTCACCCAAGAAGGGCACCGAAACTTTCTCATGACGCACACCGCTGTAGTCCACAAAGAACAAAGCGCACAAAATAGATATGATACAGCCGCACCGCATTATTTCGTGTTTTCAGCATTTCATTACTTTCGTGTGCATGCGCGCTAGGGCCACGCAGGCCAGGAGTAAAAGGCACGAAAAGAAAAAAAAAAAAAAAAATGATACGCAATCCTAAGCTTTGACTTGACTGCTGTGGCACTCGCATTTGTGTTCTTTACCTTAGGCGAACGCAATGCGCAAACTGAACTGGAATTTCCAATAATGGAAATTCCTGTTTGGCTCATATTTGCGTTTTTCGCCCGAGCAAGCGCTTCACTGCACTACGCTTTGCCCCTTCAACGTGGCTACACTGCCCGGCAGGCGTGTTCTGCGTAGGGCCGAACCTGCAGGCAAAAAGCATGGGCGCCGCCATCTTGTTGAGAGCGGCGCCAGGGACACAATCGCGCCTAGCTCATTGAGTTTTCCCCCAAAACTGAAAAAAATTTGACTTCATTAAACGAGAAAGATGCCACGAGTGCCCCAACAAAAAGCTTTGAGGATTACCGAAGGGTAACTGAGGGCGACGCAACGGGCTCTGGAAAGAAGGATGATGGGTGTGGCGTCACGGGGGGATCGGAATAGAGCAGATTGGGGTGTGCGAGAAGAAACGCTCGTTAATGACACCAAAGTTTAAACCAGGAAAAACAAATGGGCATGCGCAGGGCATGCAATCTGGGGGGAAGATAACCGGTGGCCATTAAGGGTTACAGACTGAATTCCAAGAGGAGGGAAGCGTAGCAGGGGGTGGCAGAAAGTTAGGAGGGCAGATTAGATTAGGGACTACATGGCGACAATCGGCACCTGACCGGGGTACTTGGAGGATCATGGCAGATGCCTTTGCCCTGCAGTGGGCGTAGCCAGGATGATGATGATGATGATGTTCATGATGAAAAGGTAGCAACAGGTCTTCGTAACATACAGGTTAGAAAGATGAGGCACCTTTTAACCCTTGAATATATTTCGCCACATTTGGGCATACGACAAGTTTGTTTTCGAGGCGCTCGGTCCCACTGCTGCGAAAATGTGTACACAAAGGCTGCACAGTAGTTGCCAGAAATCGGGCACTCTATTTTTCTTTCATAGGGAATCTTTCTTCCACTTGGGCAGCGGATTTCGGCGGCAGGGCGAGCTTGCGTGGCCGCGGTGGTTTACGGATCCAAGCGATAGTGAACTCCAAAATCCAGTGTTGGCTTTGAGTGGGATTCATATTGATTGCGAACCCCACGGCTAATCCTACCCCCCATCCCCCCAAGTGGCTCTTTACAGGAGACAATCATTCAGAGACATCGGACAAATAGGAATTCTGGTTCTTTCTTTTGCTTTCATTAATTTTTCTCGAAGCCCATAACTAGAAATTTGCTGGAGCGGCTGTCCCATTTGCGACGCAACAAGTGCGACGCTACACACAGATGGAGTGGCAGTTTAATTACTCTCGTGGTCCGCGAACCGGCATCGTTGCGTGTAGTATAGGAATGGTGCGTGTCAAGTCACTGCTCGCGTTGAGCTTGTGCTCTTCATTTTGATTGAATGAAGTCTCACCTAAGTGAGCGGGGCCGATCCCGGAGGTAGTGCAATACCGGGCCGACCTGCGGCGGAGGTGAAGCAGGCTTCAAGCACTCCGCCAACTTCCAAAAATAGGTTTAATATCGTGGGTCCATATAGAACCCGTATCAGATATTAAGCTGATAAGAACAGATACTACACTTTGATCTTAGCCAAAAGGCCGAGAAGCGATGTCCTTCACTTCACTTCATTGTACTACTGCCTTGTGGGCGCCCTGCCGACATGGGTAACCTCAGCAACAGCGTGGGCAATATTATAAAATTCAGCCTGTGTACAGACTCAACGCTCCCTATCTCACGGATGAACTCGCAACGCCTCAGTCTTTCGCTGTTAACGAAACGCTGTCGCGTAGAAACGAGACCCGAGTGCAAGCTTGCTTGTAACGCGAAACCAACCAAGGCAACCTCGTAGAAAACGGAACAGGCGAGCGGAAAAAAACGCGCCAGGGGAATGCTTACTTCCGTCTGAATGCGACCGCTCAAGGTGACCTTCCTTGAGGGCTTCGTTTCAAGCCCGTGTGCAATTGTAATATACTACGCGCATTTCCTTCATTTCTTTTTATTTACCGCAAGGCCCACTGAAAATTTTGATACGGCACAGGCCGGGACGGATCGCAACGTGTCGAATCGACCGGTAGAATTAGGTAGCATGCCCCATGTACGAAGACGAGCAACATAGAAGTGAATGACAAAATAAATATAGAAAACGCTGCACACTCCTTCCCACCGGAAACATAGAGGGGAGAAAGATCGCCATCTGAAACACAGGCATTGTAAAAAAAAAAAAAAAAGTGCTACCTCATCATCTTTACCATTACCGTGTGTGTGTATGTATATATGCATGTGTGTGTGTGTGTGTGTGTGTGTGTGTTTGTGTATTTATATATATATATATATATATATACGCACACATGCTAGCATAGCTTAAACGCAGCTGGAAAGCTCAGCCTTGCACAAGAACCACCCCCTGTCGCAAACCCCTTTGAAACATTCAAATGGGAAACACGAGTACAGCGAGGTCGTTCGAACCTGGCGCCAAAACGCATTAGCGCCATCTGTGTACGGAACTAGGAAAACCTGCGGACTTTGCAATACAGAAAGAAAGGTAGATGGCGCGAGCTAACGCTCCATTGCATACTAAGAACGAGAGTTAGTGAATAATGGCAGAAACGTCTTGGGAAGAGAAAAAAAAAAAAAAAAAACGCGCAACAGTTGTTGGCTTGTGCAAGCACTCTATGTTACAGCGATTAAAGAGCATAGCATCTTCTACAACAGCAGCTACAAAAAGAAGAAGAACGTGAGAGAGGGAGAGACACAGGCGTGTTTCTTTGGAATGCAGAGCATGCAGCACATACTATAAAGTGCCAAAGAGACGGGGAAAGCAGATGGCGCGAAGGTGTATGTCCTCAAAGCTTGAAAGCAATTTCTAAATTACAACATGTACCGAAGTCCACCTACTCTCATCAGGTTGCTCCCGCCTCCAGTTGCGTTTAAAGTGAAATTACAGTCGCCTCAAAGGCAGACAGAGAGAGAGTGAAAATAGGTACACTTGCTTCGCGCAGCTGCAGCCGTTCAAATTTTACAGCAAGAGCACTCCCGAAAGCACAAAGTCCGCTGCCGCCTGGGCGCAATGCGCTCGCTTCAGTAAATTGCCGTGCTGGCCTCGGCAACCAAGAGGTGTAGTGCGGCAGACTGCTGCATTGTAGCACACCGGAAACCGTGCAGACGTAAGCGATCGCCTCGACATCGCTGCGAGCGCTCGAAGAGACAAAGTCCGAAACCACGTGTGCCGGGGCGGTGCGAGCGCGACGCCTTTGACGCAACTTTTGCGTACAAGCCGCCGCACCGCCACGACGGAATCGCTGGCATCCCGCACGCAGCTGCATTGTGTCACGCCGGCAATCGTTGAAACACCACGCAGTCGTCGGCGTCGGCCCCGACATGGTTGCGAGCGCTGGAAGAGACAAAGTCCGAAACCGCGTGTGCCGGGGCGGCGCGAGCGCGACGCCTTTGACGCAACTTTTGCGTACAAGCCGCCGCACGGACACGACGGAGCCGGTGTCACCCTGCAGAGGGCTGCACTATAGCACGCCGGGAACCGGCAAAGAACCGCGCAGACGTCGTCGTTGGCCGCGGCGTTGCCGCGAGCACGCGAAGAGACAAAGTCCGAAACGACGTCAGCCGGGGCGTCGAGCACGCCGCCCGCACTGTTCGCACGCGTGCTCGGAAATGGCGAAGGGGCCGCGCTAGCGTGCCTTGAATCGGTGAGCGGCGGTACCGCGGCAATCGCCAGAGCTCGAATCCGCCCTGCAAAAGCCAAATATAGGCGCTCGGCTCGGCGCAGTACGCCGCCGCGTCGCACGAGTACGGCCCCATGGAGGTCTGGGCACTTATCGCTGCTACTGTAAGGGGCCGTACGGCCCCGGCCGACATTGTACCGTAGTGCGATTTTCGTCTTGCGCGTGCTCGTGGCGGTGTCCGCGCACCGTTCCGAAGTCGACAATCGTGCCCACGACTACGCGAGCGCTGGAAGAGACAAAGTCCGAAACCGCGTGTGCCGGGGCGGCGCGAGCGCGACGCCTTTGACGCAACTTTTGCGTACAAGCCGCCGCACGGCCACGACGGAGCCGGTGTCACCCTGCAGAGGGCTGCACTATAGCACGCCGGGAACCGGCAAAGAACCGCGCAGACGTCGTCGTTGGCCGCGGCGTTGCCGCGAGCACGCGAAGAGACAAAGTCCGAAACGACGTCAGCCGGGGCGTCGAGCACGCCGCCCGCACTGTTCGCACGCGTGCTCGGAAATGGCGAAGGGGCCGCGCTAGCGTGCCTTGAATCGGTGAGCGGCGGTACCGCGGCGATCGCCAGAGCTCGAATCCGCCCTGCAAAAGCCAAATATTGGCGCTCGGCTCGGCGCAGTACGCCGCCGCGTCGCACGAGTACGGCCCCATGGAGGTCTGGGCACTTATCGCTGCTACTGTAAGGGGCCGTACGGCCCCGGCCGACATTGTACCGTAGTGCGATTTTCGGCTTGCGCGTGCTCGTGGCGTAGTCCGCGCACCGTTCCGACGTCGACAATCGTGCCCACGACTACGCGAGCGCTGGAAGAGACAAAGTCCGAAACCGCGTGTGCCGGGGCGGCGCGAGCGCGACGCCTTTGACGCAACTTTTGCGTACAAGCCGCCGCACGGACACGACGGAATCGCTGGCATCCCGCACGCAGCTGCATTGTGTCACGCCGGCAATCGTTGAAACACCACGCAGTCGTCGGCGTCGGCCCCGACATGGTTGCGAGCGCTGGAAGAGACAAAGTCCGAAACCGCGTGTGCCGGGGCGGCGCGAGCGCGACGCCTTTGACGCAACTTTTGCGTACAAGCCGCCGCACGGCCACGACGGAGCCGGTGTCACCCTGCAGAGGGCTGCACTATAGCACGCCGGGAACCGGCAAAGAACCGCGCAGACGTCGTCGTTGGCCGCGGCGTTGCCGCGAGCACGCGAAGAGACAAAGTCCGAAACGACGTCAGCCGGGGCGTCGAGCACGCCGCCCGCACTGTTCGCACGCGTGCTCGGAAATGGCGAAGGGGCCGCGCTAGCGTGCCTTGAATCGGTGAGCGGCGGTACCGCGGCGATCGCCAGAGCTCGAATCCGCCCTGCAAAAGCCAAATATTGGCGCTCGGCTCGGCGCAGTACGCGGCCGCGTCGCACGAGTACGGCCCCATGGAGGTCTGGGCACTTATCGCTGCTACTGTAAGGGGCCGTACGGCCCCGGCCGACATTGTACCGTAGTGCGATTTTCGGCTTGCGCGTGCTCGTGGCGTAGTCCGCGCACCGTTCCGACGTCGACAATCGTGCCCACGACTACGCGAGCGCTGGAAGAGACAAAGTCCGAAACCGCGTGTGCCGGGGCGGCGCGAGCGCGACGCCTTTGACGCAACTTTTGCGTACAAGCCGCCGCACGGCCACGACGGAGCCGGTGTCACCCTGCAGAGGGCTGCACTATAGCACGCCGGGAACCGGCAAAGAACCGCGCAGACGTCGTCGTTGGCCGCGGCGTTGCCGCGAGCACGCGAAGAGACAAAGTCCGAAACGACGTCAGCCGGGGCGTCGAGCACGCCGCCCGCACTGTTCGCACGCGTGCTCGGAAATGGCGAAGGGGCCGCGCTAGCGTGCCTTGAATCGGTGAGCGGCGGTACCGCGGCAATCGCCAGAGCTCGAATCCGCCCTGCAAAAGCCAAATATTGGCGCTCGGCTCGGCGCAGTACGCCGCCGCGTCGCACGAGTACGGCCCCATGGAGGTCTGGGCACTTATCGCTGCTACTGTAAGGGGCCGTAGGGCCCCGGCCGACATTGTACCGTAGTGCGATTTTCGTCTTGCGCGTGCTCGTGGCGGTGTCCGCGCACCGTTCCGAAGTCGACAATCGTGCCCACGACTACGCGAGCGCTGGAAGAGACAAAGTCCGAAACCGCGTGTGCCGGGGCGGCGCGAGCGCGACGCCTTTGACGCAACTTTTGCGTACAAGCCGCCGCACGGCCACGACGGAGCCGGTGTCACCCTGCAGAGGGCTGCACTATAGCACGCCGGGAACCGGCAAAGAACCGCGCAGACGTCGTCGTTGGCCGCGGCGTTGCCGCGAGCACGCGAAGAGACAAAGTCCGAAACGACGTCAGCCGGGGCGTCGAGCACGCCGCCCGCACTGTTCGCACTCGTGCTCGGAAATGGCGAAGGGGCCGTGCTAGCGTGCCTCGAATCGATCGGCCGGGGGCCCCGTAGGGCGACAGAAAGGCAATTGTGCAGGAAACCGTACTGGCCATTAGCGAGAAATTGCCGTTCGCGCATTCGGTAGACGCGCTGCGCTTTCACGACTTCGGCATTGTGCTGCCGACGTAAGCTTTCAATCTTGCTCGCGGCGTTACGAGGCGGCACGATTTTCGCCAAACGCTCGTCGAAAGTGGCACGAGTACGGCCCCATGGAGGTCTGGGTACTTATCGCTGCTATTATATGGGGGTCCCAGAGAGCAGTCGCCCCCAAAGCGACCTGGGTGTTTGATATGCGGCGGGCTTCGTGCCCGTCAAGCGTGTCCCCGGTATCGCTCCCGTGGATCCCACAGCTGACGTCTGCAGCCTCATCCGCTTGATGCGTTAGGGGCTGGTTGTCGGACGACGCTTTTTCCACGATATCGAAGTGTGTTCCGCATCGTCCTCGGACGAATCAAATACGAAAGCGCCGAAGGCGCGGGCGTGACCCGTCGCCTAGCGGCTTTGCCGTCTCGGCTACGTTGCAAGTGTCGGTCGGTCCACCAGTGCTGCGGGCTCGAGAGAAACCGCAAGCCGCGATCGAGTCGACACAACCGGTCTATCGAGAATGTTGCGTGCTTCTTGCCGCGTGGCGATACCCGGCCCTGCGGGGAGGGCGCCGTAGCGAGCTCGAACGCCGTCGTCTCGGACTGTGCAAAGTGCTACCCTTTGCGAGAACGAAGCGTGTTGGGGCGCCTGAAGGTGGCCTCGGCATCGCAAAAACGGCGTCCGGCCTGCTTGAAAGGCTGGACGCGCAGTTGAACGATTACCTGGTTGATCCTGCCAGTAATCATATGCTTGTCTCAAAGATTAAGCCATGCATGTCTAAGTACATGCCGAAATAAGGCGAAACCGCGAATGGCTCATTAAATCAGTTATGGTTCCTTAGATCGTTTCTTCCTACTTGGATAACTGTGGCAATTCTAGAGCTAATACATGCAGTGAGCCTGAAGCCCTTTGGGCGACGGGTGCTTTTATTAGACCAAGATCGATCGGGTTTCGGCCCGTATTGTGTGGTGACTCTGGATAACTTTGTGCTGATCGCATGGCCACGAGCCGGCGACGTTTCTTTCAAGTGTCTGCCTTATCAACTTTCGATGGTAGGTTACTTGCTTACCATGGTTGTTACGGGTAACGGAGAATCAGGGTTCGATTCCGGAGAGGGAGCCTGAGAAACGGCTACCACATCCAAGGAAGGCAGCAGGCGCGCAAATTACCCACTCCCGGCACGGGGAGGTAGTGACGAAAAATAACAATACGGGACTCTTTTGAGGCCCCGTAATTGAAATGAGTACACTCTAAATCCTTTAACGAGGATCAATTGGAGGGCAAGTCTGGTGCCAGCAGCCGCGGTAATTCCAGCTCCAATAGCGTATACTAAAGCTGCTGCGGTTAAAAAGCTCGTAGTTGGATCTCAGTTCCAGACGAGTAGTGCATCTACCCGATGCGACGGCTCGGACTGAACATCATGCCGGTCCTTTCTTGGTGCACTTCATTGTGTGCCTCGAGAAGGCCGGTGCTTTTACTTTGAAAAAATTAGAGTGCTCAACGCAGGCGAGTCGCCTGAATAAACTTGCATGGAATAATAGAACAAGACCTCGTTTCTGTTCTGTTGGTTTTTGGAATACGAGGTAATGATTAAGAGGGACAGACGGGGGCATTCGTATTGCGGCGCTAGAGGTGAAATTCTTGGACCGTCGCAAGACGAACTACTGCGAAAGCATTTGCCAAGAATGTTTTCTTTGATCAAGAACGAAAGTCAGAGGTTCGAAGGCGATCAGATACCGCCCTAGTTCTGACCATAAACGATGCCAACCAGCGATCCGCCTGAGTTACTCAAATGACTCGGCGGGCAGCTTCCGGGAAACCAAAGTGTTTGGGTTCCGGGGGAAGTATGGTTGCAAAGCTGAAACTTAAAGGAATTGACGGAAGGGCACCACCAGGAGTGGAGCCTGCGGCTTAATTTGACTCAACACGGGAAAACTTACCCGGCCCGGACACTGGGAGGATTGACAGATTGAGAGCTCTTTCTTGATTCGGTGGATGGTGGTGCATGGCCGTTCTTAGTTGGTGGAGCGATTTGTCTGGTTAATTCCGATAACGAACGAGACTCTAGCCTATTAAATAGGTGCGGGGTTCCCAGCACCTTACAACCTTCTTAGAGGGACAAGCGGCTCCTAGCCGCACGAAACAGAGCAATAACAGGTCTGTGATGCCCTTAGATGTCCGGGGCCGCACGCGCGCTACACTGAAGGAAGCAGCGTGTCTTTATCCCTGTCTGAAAGGACTGGGTAACCCGTGGAACTTCTTTCGTGATTGGGATAGGGGCTTGCAATTGTTCCCCTTGAACGAGGAATTCCCAGTAAGCGCGAGTCATAAGCTCGCGTTGATTACGTCCCTGCCCTTTGTACACACCGCCCGTCGCTACTACCGATTGAATGATTTAGTGAGGTCTTCGGACCGATGTCCGGCGCGGCCTTTCGGTTGCGCCGGTCTGTTGGAAAGATGACCAAACTTGATCATTTAGAGGAAGTAAAAGTCGTAACAAGGTTTCCGTAGGTGAACCTGCGGAAGGATCATTACCGGATTGTGAAGGGTGGCGAGCGCCATTGTTTCTACCCCGTGTGGGTGAAGCAGCTCGCTGCGCCCGACGCTTTCCGCCGCTGGCCCCGCTTGGACGCGGGGACGGCTATACCCGAACATGCCGGGGACTGCCTGAATTTTGAGGGGCGCCCCGTGCCAAATTTGTTGCGCCCAGTGGACGCCGGCTGCAACCTTGGACGGTTGGCTTGGCCGCGCCCGCGGGTAGAAACGGCGTAACGCACACTGGGTGGGCTTTCTGTCCGCTTTGGCGCTCTTGCGCGGAATGGGAGTAAGACGACCCGACCTGCTGCTTTGCCCAGTACGAGGGGAACGGCGAAGCGTGCGGTCGGTCAAGGAACTGACGGTCGAGAGCTAATGCCGCTGCCGCTTAGTACACACACGGAACCGTGGTGCGAGCGCTCTCCCGTCCTCCGCGGCAAACGCTGCCGAGTCTGAAAAGGCTGGCGGCTGCCGGTCGCTTCCTGCGGCGAGTATGGAGTAACGACCCGACTTTGTTGCCACCCAAGTACTAAAGGAACGGTGTGGCGCTCGGTCGGTCATGGAACTGTCGGTATGAGGGTGCGGCTGCCAAGTACGGAAGGAACCGTGGCCTAAAGTGCTCTCCCGTCCTCCGCGGCAAATGCCACCGAGTCCGAAAGGGCCGGAGGCTGCCGGTCGGCTCCTGCTCGTGACGCGCGAGGTGTCGAGATCGCGGTTTAATGCGACGACGTCTGCAGGCTATTCGCCCGCCGCCGAGGGAAAGGCGGCGTTGCTGCGAAGTACCGAAGGAAACGCGGCTTTGCTACGTCGGAAGCGTTCTGCGGTTAGCGGACTTGTGCGCTTTGGGAAGGCGCCGCACGTCGAAAGAGGAAGTACGGACAGACGAGGGACTGTAGTCCCGGTTTCGAACGCACTTGCGGCCAGGCCCTTGCTGGCTTCGTCTTCCGCCTCAAGTAGACTTGTTGTGGCGCCGGCGCAGGGAGCCGTCCCTGGCACTGGCCGAGTGGTTTTGGAGAGCTGCGCGAGTACGCGCGCCGGGCTCTTGTCTTTCGTCTCAAGTAGGCTGTTGGATCAACAGCGGTTATGCTGCGGCGATCTGCCGATGCGAAAGTGTGTGTGTGTTTGAGGCCCTTCTATGAACCTACTGCTGACTGAAGCGAAGCACGTCGATGGGGGTGAAGCCCTGCCCGTGGCCGTGTAGCCGTTAAAGACTCCACAGCGGCTTAGCCCTAATCATGGCTCTGTCGCTCTTTGCAATTTTTAGTGGAGCGATGTGAACGTGCACACGAGACACACGGGTCCGGTGGATGGTTGGCAGGTAAAACCGGCTTCGAGTGCGCGCAAACGGCATAAGGTGCCTCGAGGGCAAGCGAGGAAGGCGTGGGCGCAAAACACACGCGCGAGTAGCAGGAGTGGAGTGCCATTAGGCTTTCAGCTGCTGAGACGCGGCCGCCGAAAGAGCGAGACTGGAGGAGCGCACGCCGAAAGGCGCTCTT
>NC_092823.1:127500-140000 GCF_023375885.2 Dermacentor andersoni
TGACGTGAACGAGCGACCAGCTCTGGAGCTCGACGTACTTCGAAGGCAAACAGCGCAAATTGCGATCGCGCTGGCTTTGCGCACGGCGCGGGAATCGGCCGGCGTTTCATTCCCACGTTTTCCGTGCACGCAAGCGTGCGCTTCCGACTCTCTCGCAAACGTGCGCGCTACATGGCAACAGACGTTCGCGCCTCGTGCTTGGACCGCTCTTTCCCTGCAGGTATCCGACTCCATCCTGCGGCGGTCTTGCTAGAGGCGCGCACTCGTCACGCTGCAGTAGTTTTGCCTCGTTTCCGACTTTTCGAAGAATTGGCACAACGGTTTGCCACCGTCTCCCTCTCGTGAGGCCGCTGGCGCGTGGCTTTAGCGCTCAACGTACTGTCCATGATGCCGACGCGGTCAAAACGAGTCGACGGACGCACGTTCCCTGTGCGCCGAAGTCTCTCTTGATATGTGATCCGACCCTCAGACAGACGAAGCCAAGGGAAGACCCAAGGCCGCAATGTGCGTTCAAAGAATCAGTGCTCAGTGTGTCCTGCAATTCACACCAAGTCTCGCAGCTGGCTGCGTTCTTCATCGACCCGAGAACCGAGTGATCCACCGCTTAGAGTCGTGAAAAATAGTTTGTTCAATTCAGTACAGTACAACCAGGGTTTTAGGCACGTGGCGTCTCCCTGTGTGTGGTTTCGAAGAGCGCCTTTCGGCGTGCGCTCCTCCAGTCTCGCTCTTTCGGCGGCCGCGTCTCAGCAGCTGAAAGCCTAATGGCACTCCACTCCTGCTACTCGCGCGTGTGTTTTGCGCCCACGCCTTCCTCGCTTGCCCTCGAGGCACCTTATGCCGTTTGCGCGCACTCGAAGCCGGTTTTACCTGCCAACCATCCACCGGACCCGTGTGTCTCGTGTGCACGTTCACATCGCTCCACTAAAAATTGCAAAGAGCGACAGAGCCATGATTAGGGCTAAGCCGCTGTGGAGTCTTTAACGGCTACACGGCCACGGGCAGGGCTTCACCCCCATCGACGTGCTTCGCTTCAGTCAGCAGTAGGTTCATAGAAGGGCCTCAAACACACACACACTTTCGCATCGGCAGATCGCCGCAGCATAACCGCTGTTGATCCAACAGCCTACTTGAGACGAAAGACAAGAGCCCGGCGCACGTACTCGCGCAGCTCTCCAAAACCACTCGGCCAGTGCCAGGGACGGCTCCCTGCGCCGGCGCCACAACAAGTCTACTTGAGGCGGAAGACGAAGCCAGCAAGGGCCTGGCCGCAAGTGCGTTCGAATCCGGGACTACAGTCCCTCGTCTGTCCGTACTTCCTCTTTCGACGTGCGGCGCCTTCCCAAAGCGCACAAGTCCGCTAACCGCAGAACGCTTCCGACGTAGCAAAGCCGCGTTTCCTTCGGTACTTCGCAGCAACGCCGCCTTTCCCTCGGCGGCGGGCGAATAGCCTGCAGACGTCGTCGCATTAAACCGCGATCTCGACACCTCGCGCGTCACGAGCAGGAGCCGACCGGCAGCCTCCGGCCCTTTCGGACTCGGTGGCATTTGCCGCGGAGGACGGGAGAGCACTTTAGGCCACGGTTCCTTCCGTACTTGGCAGCCGCACCCTCATACCGACAGTTCCATGACCGACCGAGCGCCACACCGTTCCTTTAGTACTTGGGCGGCAACAAAGTCGGGTCGTTACTCCATACTCGCCGCAGGAAGCGACCGGCAGCCGCCAGCCTTTTCAGACTCGGCAGCGTTTGCCGCGGAGGACGGGAGAGCGCTCGCACCACGGTTCCGTGTGTACTAAGCGGCAGCGGCATTAGCTCTCGACCGTCAGTTCCTTGACCGACCGCACGCTTCGCCGTTCCCCTCGTACTGGGCAAAGCAGCAGGTCGGGTCGTCTTACTCCCATTCCGCGCAAGAGCGCCAAAGCGGACAGAAAGCCCACCCAGTGTGCGTTACGCCGTTTCTACCCGCGGGCGCGGCCAAGCCAACCGTCCAAGGTTGCAGCCGGCGTCCACTGGGCGCAACAAATTTGGCACGGGGCGCCCCTCAAAATTCAGGCAGTCCCCGGCATGTTCGGGTATAGCCGTCCCCGCGTCCAAGCGGGGCCAGCGGCGGAAAGCGTCGGGCGCAGCGAGCTGCTTCACCCACACGGGGTAGAAACAATGGCGCTCGCCACCCTTCACAATCCGGTAATGATCCTTCCGCAGGTTCACCTACGGAAACCTTGTTACGACTTTTACTTCCTCTAAATGATCAAGTTTGGTCATCTTTCCAACAGACCGGCGCAACCGAAAGGCCGCGCCGGACATCGGTCCGAAGACCTCACTAAATCATTCAATCGGTAGTAGCGACGGGCGGTGTGTACAAAGGGCAGGGACGTAATCAACGCGAGCTTATGACTCGCGCTTACTGGGAATTCCTCGTTCAAGGGGAACAATTGCAAGCCCCTATCCCAATCACGAAAGAAGTTCCACGGGTTACCCAGTCTTTTCAGACAGGGATAAAGACACGCTGCTTCCTTCAGTGTAGCGCGCGTGCGGCCCCGGACATCTAAGGGCATCACAGACCTGTTATTGCTCTGTTTCGTGCGGCTAGGAGCCGCTTGTCCCTCTAAGAAGGTTGTAAGGTGCTGGGAACCCCGCACCTATTTAATAGGCTAGAGTCTCGTTCGTTATCGGAATTAACCAGACAAATCGCTCCACCAACTAAGAACGGCCATGCACCACCATCCACCGAATCAAGAAAGAGCTCTCAATCTGTCAATCCTCCCAGTGTCCGGGCCGGGTAAGTTTTCCCGTGTTGAGTCAAATTAAGCCGCAGGCTCCACTCCTGGTGGTGCCCTTCCGTCAATTCCTTTAAGTTTCAGCTTTGCAACCATACTTCCCCCGGAACCCAAACACTTTGGTTTCCCGGAAGCTGCCCGCCGAGTCATTTGAGTAACTCAGGCGGATCGCTGGTTGGCATCGTTTATGGTCAGAACTAGGGCGGTATCTGATCGCCTTCGAACCTCTGACTTTCGTTCTTGATCAAAGAAAACATTCTTGGCAAATGCTTTCGCAGTAGTTCGTCTTGCGACGGTCCAAGAATTTCACCTCTAGCGCCGCAATACGAATGCCCCCGTCTGTCCCTCTTAATCATTACCTCGTATTCCAAAAACCAACAGAACAGAAACGAGGTCTTGTTCTATTATTCCATGCAAGTTTATTCAGGCGACTCGCCTGCGTTGAGCACTCTAATTTTTTCAAAGTAAAAGCACCGGCCTTCTCGAGGCACACAATGAAGTGCACCAAGAAAGGACCGGCATGATGTTCAGTCCGAGCCGTCGCATCGGGTAGATGCACTACTCGTCTGGAACTGAGATCCAACTACGAGCTTTTTAACCGCAGCAGCTTTAGTATACGCTATTGGAGCTGGAATTACCGCGGCTGCTGGCACCAGACTTGCCCTCCAATTGATCCTCGTTAAAGGATTTAGAGTGTACTCATTTCAATTACGGGGCCTCAAAAGAGTCCCGTATTGTTATTTTTCGTCACTACCTCCCCGTGCCGGGAGTGGGTAATTTGCGCGCCTGCTGCCTTCCTTGGATGTGGTAGCCGTTTCTCAGGCTCCCTCTCCGGAATCGAACCCTGATTCTCCGTTACCCGTAACAACCATGGTAAGCAAGTAACCTACCATCGAAAGTTGATAAGGCAGACACTTGAAAGAAACGTCGCCGGCTCGTGGCCATGCGATCAGCACAAAGTTATCCAGAGTCACCACACAATACGGGCCGAAACCCGATCGATCTTGGTCTAATAAAAGCACCCGTCGCCCAAAGGGCTTCAGGCTCACTGCATGTATTAGCTCTAGAATTGCCACAGTTATCCAAGTAGGAAGAAACGATCTAAGGAACCATAACTGATTTAATGAGCCATTCGCGGTTTCGCCTTATTTCGGCATGTACTTAGACATGCATGGCTTAATCTTTGAGACAAGCATATGATTACTGGCAGGATCAACCAGGTAATCGTTCAACTGCGCGTCCAGCCTTTCAAGCAGGCCGGACGCCGTTTTTGCGATGCCGAGGCCACCTTCAGGCGCCCCAACACGCTTCGTTCTCGCAAAGGGTAGCACTTTGCACAGTCCGAGACGACGGCGTTCGAGCTCGCTACGGCGCCCTCCCCGCAGGGCCGGGTATCGCCACGCGGCAAGAAGCACGCAACATTCTCGATAGACCGGTTGTGTCGACTCGATCGCGGCTTGCGGTTTCTCTCGAGCCCGCAGCACTGGTGGACCGACCGACACTTGCAACGTAGCCGAGACGGCAAAGCCGCTAGGCGACGGGTCACGCCCGCGCCTTCGGCGCTTTCGTATTTGATTCGTCCGAGGACGATGCGGAACACACTTCGATATCGTGGAAAAAGCGTCGTCCGACAACCAGCCCCTAACGCATCAAGCGGATGAGGCTGCAGACGTCAGCTGTGGGATCCACGGGAGCGATACCGGGGACACGCTTGACGGGCACGAAGCCCGCCGCATATCAAACACCCAGGTCGCTTTGGGGGCGACTGCTCTCTGGGACCCCCATATAATAGCAGCGATAAGTACCCAGACCTCCATGGGGCCGTACTCGTGCCACTTTCGACGAGCGTTTGGCGAAAATCGTGCCGCCTCGTAACGCCGCGAGCAAGATTGAAAGCTTACGTCGGCAGCACAATGCCGAAGTCGTGAAAGCGCAGCGCGTCCACCGAATGCGCGAACGGCAATTTCTCGCTAATGGCCAGTACGGTTTCCTGCACAATTGCCTTTCTGTCGCCCTACGGGGCCCCCGGCCGATCGATTCGAGGCACGCTAGCACGGCCCCTTCGCCATTTCCGAGCACGCGTGCGAACAGTGCGGGCGGCGTGCTCGACGCCCCGGCTGACGTCGTTTCGGACTTTGTCTCTTCGCGTGCTCGCGGCAACGCCGCGGCCAACGACGACGTCTGCGCGGTTCTTTGCCGGTTCCCGGCGTGCTATAGTGCAGCCCTCTGCAGGGCGACACCGGCTCCGTCGTGTCCGTGCGGCGGCTTGTACGCAAAAGTTGCGCCAAAGGCGTCGCGCTCGCGCCGCCCCGGCACACGCGGTTTCGGACTTTGTCTCTTCCAGCGCTCGCGTAGTCGTGGGCACGATTGTCGACGTCGGAACGGTGCGCGGACTACGCCACGAGCACGCGCAAGCCGAAAATCGCACTACGGTACAATGTCGGCCGGGGCCGTACGGCCCCTTACAGTAGCAGCGATAAGTGCCCAGACCTCCATGGGGCCGTACTCGTGCGACGCGGCGGCGTACTGCGCCGAGCCGAGCGCCAATATTTGGCTTTTGCAGGGCGGATTCGAGCTCTGGCGATCGCCGCGGTACCGCCGCTCACCGATTCAAGGCACGCTAGCGCGGCCCCTTCGCCATTTCCGAGCACGCGTGCGAACAGTGCGGGCGGCGTGCTCGACGCCCCGGCTGACGTCGTTTCGGACTTTGTCTCTTCGCGTGCTCGCGGCAACGCCGCGGCCAACGACGACGTCTGCGCGGTTCTTTGCCGGTTCCCGGCGTGCTATAGTGCAGCCCTCTGCAGGGCGACACCGGCTCCGTCGTGTCCGTGCGGCGGCTTGTACGCAAAAGTTGCGCCAAAGGCGTCGCGCTCGCGCCGCCCCGGCACACGCGGTTTCGGACTTTGTCTCTTCCAGCGCTCGCGTAGTCGTGGGCACGATTGTCGACGTCGGAACGGTGCGCGGACTACGCCACGAGCACGCGCAAGCCGAAAATCGCACTACGGTACAATGTCGGCCGGGGCCGTACGGCCCCTTACAGTAGCAGCGATAAGTGCCCAGACCTCCATGGGGCCGTACTCGTGCGACGCGGCGGCGTACTGCGCCGAGCCGAGCGCCAATATTTCGCTTTTGCAGGGCGGATTCGAGCTCTGGCGATCGCCGCGGTACCGCCGCTCACCGATTCAAGGCACGCTAGCGCGGCCCCTTCGCCATTTCCGAGCACGCGTGCGAACAGTGCGGGCGGCGTGCTCGACGCCCCGGCTGACGTCCTTTCGGACTTTGTCTCTTCGCGTGCTCGCGGCAACGCCGCGGCCAACGACGACGTCTGCGCGGTTCTTTGCCGGTTCCCGGCGTGCTATAGTGCAGCCCTCTGCAGGGCGACACCGGCTCCGTCGTGTCCGTGCGGCGGCTTGTACGCAAAAGTTGCGCCAAAGGCGTCGCGCTCGCGCCGCCCCGGCACACGCGGTTTCGGACTTTGTCTCTTCCAGCGCTCGCGTAGTCGTGGGCACGATTGTCGACGTCGGAACGGTGCGCGGACTACGCCACGAGCACGCGCAAGCCGAAAATCGCACTACGGTACAATGTCGGCCGGGGCCGTACGGCCCCTTACAGTAGCAGCGATAAGTGCCCAGACCTCCATGGGGCCGTACTCGTGCGACGCGGCGGCGTACTGCGCCGAGCCGAGCGCCAATATTTGGCTTTTGCAGGGCGGATTCGAGCTCTGGCGATCGCCGCGGTACCGCCGCTCACCGATTCAAGGCACGCTAGCGCGGCCCCTTCGCCATTTCCGAGCACGCGTGCGAACAGTGCGGGCGGCGTGCTCGACGCCCCGGCTGACGTCCTTTCGGACTTTGTCTCTTCGCGTGCTCGCGGCAACGCCGCGGCCAACGACGACGTCTGCGCGGTTCTTTGCCGGTTCCCGGCGTGCTATAGTGCAGCCCTCTGCAGGGTGACACCGGCTCCGTCGTGTCCGTGCGGCGGCTTGTACGCAAAAGTTGCGTCAAAGGCGTCGCGCTCGCGCCGCCCCGGCACACGCGGTTTCGGACTTTGTCTCTTCCAGCGCTCGCAACCATGTCGGGGCCGACGCCGACGACTGCGTGGTGTTTCAACGATTGCCGGCGTGACACAATGCAGCTGCGTGCGGGATGCCAGCGATTCCGTCGTGGCGGTGCGGCGGCTTGTACGCAAAAGTTGCGTCAAAGGCGTCGCGCTCGCACCGCCCCGGCACACGTGGTTTCGGACTTTGTCTCTTCGAGCGCTCGCAGCGATGTCGAGGCGATCGCTTACGTCTGCACGGTTTCCGGTGTGCTACAATGCAGCAGTCTGCCGCACTACACCTCTTGGTTGCCGAGGCCAGCACGGCAATTTACTGAAGCGAGCGCATTGTGCCCAGGCGGCAGCGGACTTTGTGCTTTCGGGAGTGCTCTTGCTGTAAAATTTGAACGGCTGCAGCTGCGCGAAGCAAGTGTACCTATTTTCACTCTCTCTCTGTCTGCCTTTGAGGCGACTGTAATTTCACTTTAAACGCAACTGGAGGCGGGAGCAACCTGATGAGAGTAGGTGGACTTCGGTACATGTTGTAATTTAGAAATTGCTTTCAAGCTTTGAGGACATACACCTTCGCGCCATCTGCTTTCCCCGTCTCTTTGGCACTTTATAGTATGTGCTGCATGCTCTGCATTCCAAAGAAACACGCCTGTGTCTCTCCCTCTCTCACGTTCTTCTTCTTTTTGTAGCTGCTGTTGTAGAAGATGCTATGCTCTTTAATCGCTGTAACATAGAGTGCTTGCACAAGCCAACAACTTTTGCGCGTTTTTTTTTTTTTTTTTTTCTCTTCCCAAGACGTTTCTGCCATTATTCACTAACTCTCGTTCTTAGTATGCAATGGAGCGTTAGCTCGCGCCATCTACCTTTCTTTCTGTATTGCAAAGTCCGCAGGTTTTCCTAGTTCCGTACTCAGATGGCGCCAATGCGTTTTGGCGCCAGGTTCGAACGACCTCGCTGTACTCCTGTTTCCCATTTGAATGTTGCAAAGGGGTTTGCGACAGGGGGTGGTTCTTGTGCAAGGCTGAGCTTTCCAGCTGCGTTTAAGCTATGCTAGCATGTGTGCGTATATATATATATATATATATATATATATATATATAAATACACAAACACACACACACACACACACACATGCATATATACATACACACACACGGTAATGGTAAAGATGATGAGGTAGCACTTTTTTTTTTTTTTTACAATGCCTGTGTTTCAGATGGCGATCTTTCTCCCCTCTATGTTTCCGGTGGGAAGGAGTGTGCAGCGTTTTCTATATTTATTTTGTCATTCACTTCTATGTTGCTCGTCTTCGTACATGGGGCATGCTACCTAATTCTACCGGTCGATTCGACACGTTGCGATCCGTCCCGGCCTGTGCCGTATCAAAATTTTCAGTGGGCCTTGCGGTAAATAAAAAGAAATGAAGGAAATGCGCGTAGTATATTACAATTGCACACGGGCTTGAAACGAAGCCCTCAAGGAAGGTCACCTTGAGCGGTCGCATTCAGACGGAAGTAAGCATTCCCCTGGCGCGTTTTTTTCCGCTCGCCTGTTCCGTTTTCTACGAGGTTGCCTTGGTTGGTTTCGCGTTACAAGCAAGCTTGCACTCGGGTCTCGTTTCTACGCGACAGCGTTTCGTTAACAGCGAAAGACTGAGGCGTTGCGAGTTCATCCGTGAGATAGGGAGCGTTGAGTCTGTACACAGGCTGAATTTTATAATATTGCCCACGCTGTTGCTGAGGTTACCCATGTCGGCAGGGCGCCCACAAGGCAGTAGTACAATGAAGTGAAGTGAAGGACATCGCTTCTCGGCCTTTTGGCTAAGATCAAAGTGTAGTATCTGTTCTTATCAGCTTAATATCTGATACGGGTTCTATATGGACCCACGATATTAAACCTATTTTTGGAAGTTGGCGGAGTGCTTGAAGCCTGCTTCACCTCCGCCGCAGGTCGGCCCGGTATTGCACTACCTCCGGGATCGGCCCCGCTCACTTAGGTGAGACTTCATTCAATCAAAATGAAGAGCACAAGCTCAACGCGAGCAGTGACTTGACACGCACCATTCCTATACTACACGCAACGATGCCGGTTCGCGGACCACGAGAGTAATTAAACTGCCACTCCATCTGTGTGTAGCGTCGCACTTGTTGCGTCGCAAATGGGACAGCCGCTCCAGCAAATTTCTAGTTATGGGCTTCGAGAAAAATTAATGAAAGCAAAAGAAAGAACCAGAATTCCTATTTGTCCGATGTCTCTGAATGATTGTCTCCTGTAAAGAGCCACTTGGGGGGATGGGGGGTAGGATTAGCCGTGGGGTTCGCAATCAATATGAATCCCACTCAAAGCCAACACTGGATTTTGGAGTTCACTATCGCTTGGATCCGTAAACCACCGCGGCCACGCAAGCTCGCCCTGCCGCCGAAATCCGCTGCCCAAGTGGAAGAAAGATTCCCTATGAAAGAAAAATAGAGTGCCCGATTTCTGGCAACTACTGTGCAGCCTTTGTGTACACATTTTCGCAGCAGTGGGACCGAGCGCCTCGAAAACAAACTTGTCGTATGCCCAAATGTGGCGAAATATATTCAAGGGTTAAAAGGTGCCTCATCTTTCTAACCTGTATGTTACGAAGACCTGTTGCTACCTTTTCATCATGAACATCATCATCATCATCATCCTGGCTACGCCCACTGCAGGGCAAAGGCATCTGCCATGATCCTCCAAGTACCCCGGTCAGGTGCCGATTGTCGCCATGTAGTCCCTAATCTAATCTGCCCTCCTAACTTTCTGCCACCCCCTGCTACGCTTCCCTCCTCTTGGAATTCAGTCTGTAACCCTTAATGGCCACCGGTTATCTTCCCCCCAGATTGCATGCCCTGCGCATGCCCATTTGTTTTTCCTGGTTTAAACTTTGGTGTCATTAACGAGCGTTTGTTCTCGCACACCCCAATCTGCTCTATTCCGATCCCCCCGTGACGCCACACCCATCATCCTTCTTTCCAGAGCCCGTTGCGTCGCCCTCAGTTACCCTTCGGTAATCCTCAAAGCTTTTTGTTGGGGCACTCGTGGCATCTTTCTCGTTTAATGAAGTCAAATTTTTTTCAGTTTTGGGGGAAAACTCAATGAGCTAGGCGCGATTGTGTCCCTGGCGCCGCTCTCAACAAGATGGCGGCGCCCATGCTTTTTGCCTGCAGGTTCGGCCCTACGCAGAACACGCCTGCCGGGCAGTGTAGCCACGTTGAAGGGGCAAAGCGTAGTGCAGTGAAGCGCTTGCTCGGGCGAAAAACGCAAATATGAGCCAAACAGGAATTTCCATTATTGGAAATTCCAGTTCAGTTTGCGCATTGCGTTCGCCTAAGGTAAAGAACACAAATGCGAGTGCCACAGCAGTCAAGTCAAAGCTTAGGATTGCGTATCATTTTTTTTTTTTTTCTTTTCGTGCCTTTTACTCCTGGCCTGCGTGGCCCTAGCGCGCATGCACACGAAAGTAATGAAATGCTGAAAACACGAAATAATGCGGTGCGGCTGTATCATATCTATTTTGTGCGCTTTGTTCTTTGTGGACTACAGCGGTGTGCGTCATGAGAAAGTTTCGGTGCCCTTCTTGGGTGACCAGTGAAGCTATATTTAAAACCACATTGATTTGTACGGTTATTGCTACAAACTGCGTGTGGGTGTTTTTCTTTTTCGCTGCCAACGATGGGTTATCGCAACCGCGATCGGTTCTGCTGCTACGCTAGACGCGTGCTTGCCAACGGTTGGCTCTATACGCGACCCGCGACGCGTGGTCGGCACATTCAAGCAGTCAATTGCAAACCGTTCCAAGAAAAAGGATGTACTCCACTTGCCACCTAGTTCGACGATTGTACTTTCTGACCCTCGAGGAAGCGCCGCCATCCCACGTTTTCTATAATACGATAAGATTCAGAGCGACCGCGACCACTTGTCTTTGTCAATATCTCGGAAACGCTTTCTTTGTTTTCTTTTTTTTTTTTTTTAAATCCAGATACTCAGACGCGCCCGTGTTCACGCGCACTTGTTCTCTCCGATAAGCAGGGAAGCTCGGTTGGGGTGGTGTCGGGCCTTGCGCATGCGCTGCTGAGCTCGTCGCTTCGCCGGCCGGTCGATGCTGGCGCGGTACTGGTAATGAACTTCGACGTGCATGGTGAAACGTCACTTTGTATTGCCACTGTAGACTAGCAATGCAATGCGTTTGCGAGCGATTGGATAAATGAGAAAGCGTGCACTGTCTACAGTTCATGCCCCTCTAGAGTAGTGGAAATGTTGCTCCAAGTGTTAGGTTTGTAATTTGCGCCTACGAACATGAACTAAACAAAGAAAATGGTCTGCAGCCGCCTTCGCTTCATAAAATTCCCGTACGAAGAAATTTCCGTGCGCGAATGAGAGAGCAAAAGAGAGAAACCATGTTAAGAAGAATGGCTGCCTTTTACGTGATCTCGCGCATGAAACCAGACGATAGATTAATTTTAGCCGTTCATTTTGATTTGCCGAATGTAAACCGGAACACTTTCTCCACGCGGTCTTCAGATTTGAATGGCAATCAATCACATCCTTTCTTTTTTTTCTGTTTCTTTCTATCTGGAACCGAAAGAATTCAGAACGCCATTTCAATCTTAGATTCGATTAGATATCGCGACTGGTATGCTGAAATATCACGCCTTATCTGGTGTTAACCTTCTTGATCACGGCAATAAAAAATCGCCAGTTCCCGAACTTTAATCGCGCCGAAGATGAACCGATATGCTGGATTCTTATTGTCATGATTTTATAGAAAGCGCTGGTTCTATGGCTAGCTTTGAGGAAAAGAAAAACATCGTTCAGGAATGTATAACTCTAAACAACTAAAAAAAAAAATCTGCCGGCAATTGGTACTACAACGAGAGTACTGAGAATACTGGAAAAGATGAAATCCAATCATGCTGAACTGAACTGAAATTATTTCATCAAGACATGCCCCGAAAAACGTGGCCACTTTCAATGATAATTTCAAATGTGATTTCTTTCTTTTTTTTTTCTTTACGACGGATAATAATTATCTTTCCAATGGCGGATGTGAAAATTTCAGAGCACGTCATTTTCGAAATCCCAAGGCCCCGGACGCATTCTCTCTTCTTTAAGTATTTTGGTGGTGCACACGGAGGAAAATTTCGCGCACGTAATTTATAAACTAGTAGTTGATTTTCTAGAAGAACACAAAGTGCTGACAAACGGCCAACCAGGACACAATTAAATTGGTATTACGCACGGTTTCGAAGCCGCGGTAACAAAAGGGTAACAAAGGGACGTTCATTTCGTGGTGTCGATTTCACGTCTCTCACAATAAAAAAAAAAAAATAATAATAATAAAAACTACTGCATAAAATAGGTTTTCCCAAACTGGATGGTTTCGATCAGCTTTTGAACAGCCCTTCCTTAAATTGAGTTGGCGTTGATTGAGCAGGTGCGGTTTTGGATTTTTGTAAATGGCATCAGTACTGGACAGTCCGTTCACTTGAGGATCAAAGGAGAAACCCCCCAAAAAAATATCATATCGTGGTGAGAGACGCGGCAGATGAGTACAATTATCGGCAGAAAAAAAAAAGGAAAACCGCCTCGTACTCAGAAGCCGCTCCTCTCACGTGTGAAGCTTCAAACAAATTGTTTTTCTTGAGACGCTCTA
>NC_092823.1:145000-160000 GCF_023375885.2 Dermacentor andersoni
AAGCGGTTTCACGTACTCTTGAACTCTCTCTTCAAAGTTCTTTTCAACTTTCCCTCACGGTACTTGTGAACTATCGGTCTCTCGGTCGTATTTAGCCTTAGATGGAGTTTACCACCCACTTAGGGCTGCACTCTCAAGCAACCCGACTCACGGGAGGCTTCATCCCGGGCGCGCAACGGCGGAGACGGGCCTGGCACCCACTCTGGGACAAGCCCCTGTCAGGGGGACTTGCACCGTCGCAAACACCCGAGAACGTCGCCTCCCATACACCACATTTCCCGACCGCCTGCAAGGACGGGGGATTCGGTGCTGGGCTCGGTCCCGTTTCGCTCGCAGCTACTCGGGGAATCCCTGTTGGTTTCTTTTCCTCCGCTTAGTGATATGCTTAAATTCAGCGGGTTGTCTCGCCTGATCTGAGGTCGACAACGGATACATCGCTTTCGCCCATTCCAGCACGACCGAGTACGACGCCCTGCCACGTCCTTACGGACGAGGCTGGCAGGCGGCACAACGCCTGCGCGCGTGCGTCATACGAGCGGTATGCCGAAAAGGACTCGACACGTTCGAAAACCCAGCGCCAACCGAGTGCGACGCCCTACCACGTCCTTCGCCCAACACGGAGCTACTTATAGACGAGGCTGGCAGGCGGTGAACCGCCTGCGCGCGTGCGGCGCACGAGCAGTTGCGTGGTAAGCGACCGTGTCTGAAGCCCAAACACCACCGAGGCAAAGATCGCCTTAGCAGCGCGCCGCTTCAGCGGGCACCGCAGGGGCGACTAAAACCTGGCGGGAGGCATCGTCTCGTGTAGCGTCGCCCCTGCCCCAACTGGAGTGGCCCAGTCTTTAGGGGACAGAGACTGCGAAGCACTTGGACCGACGGCGGACTACGACGGAACGCTTCAGCTCCGCCAACGGGGCACCCACGCTCTCGAAGGAGACATTTTCCGTTTCGCGGCAATTCTCCGCCGTGCCGTGACTCTTCTCGCTCGCAGACGGCGCTGTCGCGTCGAACCGCTTTCGGGGGCCACCCTTCTCCTCCCCGCTCCTCGCAAGAATCTGCCGATTCCCATTCCTGCGACGAAGCCCGGAAGGGCGCCCACACAGCTGCGGTGACGTGAACGAGCGACCAGCTCTGGAGCTCGACGTACTTCGAAGGCAAACAGCGCAAATTGCGATCGCGCTGGCTTTGCGCACGGCGCGGGAATCGGCCGGCGTTTCATTCCCACGTTTTCCGTGCACGCAAGCGTGCGCTTCCGACTCTCTCGCAAACGTGCGCGCTACATGGCAACAGACGTTCGCGCCTCGTGCTTGGACCGCTCTTTCCCTGCAGGTATCCGACTCCATCCTGCGGCGGTCTTACTAGAGGCGCGCACTCGTCACGCTGCAGTAGTATTGCCTCGTTTCCGTCTTTTCGAAGAATTGGCACAACGGTTTGCCACCGTCTCCCTCTCGTGAGGCCGCTGGCGCGTGGCTTTAGCGCTCAACGTACTGTCCATGATGCCGACGCGGTCAAAACGAGTCGACGGACGCACGTTCCCTGTGCGCCGAAGTCTCTCTTGATATGTGATCCGACCCTCAGACAGACGAAGCCAAGGGAAGACCCAAGGCCGCAATGTGCGTTCAAAGAATCAGTGCTCAGTGTGTCCTGCAATTCACACCAAGTCTCGCAGCTGGCTGCGTTCTTCATCGACCCGAGAACCGAGTGATCCACCGCTTAGAGTCGTGAAAAATAGTTTGTTCAATTCAGTACAGTACAACCAGGGTTTTAGGCACGTGGCGTCTCCCTGTGTGTGGTTTCGAAGAGCGCCTTTCGGCGTGCGCTCCTCCAGTCTCGCTCTTTCGGCGGCCGCGTCTCAGCAGCTGAAAGCCTAATGGCACTCCACTCCTGCTACTCGCGCGTGTGTTTTGCGCCCACGCCTTCCTCGCTTGCCCTCGAGGCACCTTATGCCGTTTGCGCGCACTCGAAGCCGGTTTTACCTGCCAACCATCCACCGGACCCGTGTGTCTCGTGTGCACGTTCACATCGCTCCACTAAAAATTGCAAAGAGCGACAGAGCCATGATTAGGGCTAAGCCGCTGTGGAGTCTTTAACGGCTACACGGCCACGGGCAGGGCTTCACCCCCATCGACGTGCTTCGCTTCAGTCAGCAGTAGGTTCATAGAAGGGCCTCAAACACACACACACTTTCGCATCGGCAGATCGCCGCAGCATAACCGCTGTTGATCCAACAGCCTACTTGAGACGAAAGACAAGAGCCCGGCGCGCGTACTCGCGCAGCTCTCCAAAACCACTCGGCCAGTGCCAGGGACGGCTCCCTGCGCCGGCGCCACAACAAGTCTACTTGAGGCGGAAGACGAAGCCAGCAAGGGCCTGGCCGCAAGTGCGTTCGAAACCGGGACTACAGTCCCTCGTCTGTCCGTACTTCCTCTTTCGACGTGCGGCGCCTTCCCAAAGCGCACAAGTCCGCTAACCGCAGAACGCTTCCGACGTAGCAAAGCCGCGTTTCCTTCGGTACTTCGCAGCAACGCCGCCTTTCCCTCGGCGGCGGGCGAATAGCCTGCAGACGTCGTCGCATTAAACCGCGATCTCGACACCTCGCGCGTCACGAGCAGGAGCCGACCGGCAGCCTCCGGCCCTTTCGGACTCGGTGGCATTTGCCGCGGAGGACGGGAGAGCACTTTAGGCCACGGTTCCTTCCGTACTTGGCAGCCGCACCCTCATACCGACAGTTCCATGACCGACCGAGCGCCACACCGTTCCTTTAGTACTTGGGTGGCAACAAAGTCGGGTCGTTACTCCATACTCGCCGCAGGAAGCGACCGGCAGCCGCCAGCCTTTTCAGACTCGGCAGCGTTTGCCGCGGAGGACGGGAGAGCGCTCGCACCACGGTTCCGTGTGTGTACTAAGCGGCAGCGGCATTAGCTCTCGACCGTCAGTTCCTTGACCGACCGCACGCTTCGCCGTTCCCCTCGTACTGGGCAAAGCAGCAGGTCGGGTCGTCTTACTCCCATTCCGCGCAAGAGCGCCAAAGCGGACAGAAAGCCCACCCAGTGTGCGTTACGCCGTTTCTACCCGCGGGCGCGGCCAAGCCAACCGTCCAAGGTTGCAGCCGGCGTCCACTGGGCGCAACAAATTTGGCACGGGGCGCCCCTCAAAATTCAGGCAGTCCCCGGCATGTTCGGGTATAGCCGTCCCCGCGTCCAAGCGGGGCCAGCGGCGGAAAGCGTCGGGCGCAGCGAGCTGCTTCACCCACACGGGGTAGAAACAATGGCGCTCGCCACCCTTCACAATCCGGTAATGATCCTTCCGCAGGTTCACCTACGGAAACCTTGTTACGACTTTTACTTCCTCTAAATGATCAAGTTTGGTCATCTTTCCAACAGACCGGCGCAACCGAAAGGCCGCGCCGGACATCGGTCCGAAGACCTCACTAAATCATTCAATCGGTAGTAGCGACGGGCGGTGTGTACAAAGGGCAGGGACGTAATCAACGCGAGCTTATGACTCGCGCTTACTGGGAATTCCTCGTTCAAGGGGAACAATTGCAAGCCCCTATCCCAATCACGAAAGAAGTTCCACGGGTTACCCAGTCCTTTCAGACAGGGATAAAGACACGCTGCTTCCTTCAGTGTAGCGCGCGTGCGGCCCCGGACATCTAAGGGCATCACAGACCTGTTATTGCTCTGTTTCGTGCGGCTAGGAGCCGCTTGTCCCTCTAAGAAGGTTGTAAGGTGCTGGGAACCCCGCACCTATTTAATAGGCTAGAGTCTCGTTCGTTATCGGAATTAACCAGACAAATCGCTCCACCAACTAAGAACGGCCATGCACCACCATCCACCGAATCAAGAAAGAGCTCTCAATCTGTCAATCCTCCCAGTGTCCGGGCCGGGTAAGTTTTCCCGTGTTGAGTCAAATTAAGCCGCAGGCTCCACTCCTGGTGGTGCCCTTCCGTCAATTCCTTTAAGTTTCAGCTTTGCAACCATACTTCCCCCGGAACCCAAACACTTTGGTTTCCCGGAAGCTGCCCGCCGAGTCATTTGAGTAACTCAGGCGGATCGCTGGTTGGCATCGTTTATGGTCAGAACTAGGGCGGTATCTGATCGCCTTCGAACCTCTGACTTTCGTTCTTGATCAAAGAAAACATTCTTGGCAAATGCTTTCGCAGTAGTTCGTCTTGCGACGGTCCAAGAATTTCACCTCTAGCGCCGCAATACGAATGCCCCCGTCTGTCCCTCTTAATCATTACCTCGTATTCCAAAAACCAACAGAACAGAAACGAGGTCTTGTTCTATTATTCCATGCAAGTTTATTCAGGCGACTCGCCTGCGTTGAGCACTCTAATTTTTTCAAAGTAAAAGCACCGGCCTTCTCGAGGCACACAATGAAGTGCACCAAGAAAGGACCGGCATGATGTTCAGTCCGAGCCGTCGCATCGGGTAGATGCACTACTCGTCTGGAACTGAGATCCAACTACGAGCTTTTTAACCGCAGCAGCTTTAGTATACGCTATTGGAGCTGGAATTACCGCGGCTGCTGGCACCAGACTTGCCCTCCAATTGATCCTCGTTAAAGGATTTAGAGTGTACTCATTTCAATTACGGGGCCTCAAAAGAGTCCCGTATTGTTATTTTTCGTCACTACCTCCCCGTGCCGGGAGTGGGTAATTTGCGCGCCTGCTGCCTTCCTTGGATGTGGTAGCCGTTTCTCAGGCTCCCTCTCCGGAATCGAACCCTGATTCTCCGTTACCCGTAACAACCATGGTAAGCAAGTAACCTACCATCGAAAGTTGATAAGGCAGACACTTGAAAGAAACGTCGCCGGCTCGTGGCCATGCGATCAGCACAAAGTTATCCAGAGTCACCACACAATACGGGCCGAAACCCGATCGATCTTGGTCTAATAAAAGCACCCGTCGCCCAAAGGGCTTCAGGCTCACTGCATGTATTAGCTCTAGAATTGCCACAGTTATCCAAGTAGGAAGAAACGATCTAAGGAACCATAACTGATTTAATGAGCCATTCGCGGTTTCGCCTTATTTCGGCATGTACTTAGACATGCATGGCTTAATCTTTGAGACAAGCATATGATTACTGGCAGGATCAACCAGGTAATCGTTCAACTGCGCGTCCAGCCTTTCAAGCAGGCCGGACGCCGTTTTTGCGATGCCGAGGCCACCTTCAGGCGCCCCAACACGCTTCGTTCTCGCAAAGGGTAGCACTTTGCACAGTCCGAGACGACGGCGTTCGAGCTCGCTACGGCGCCCTCCCCGCAGGGCCGGGTATCGCCACGCGGCAAGAAGCACGCAACATTCTCGATAGACCGGTTGTGTCGACTCGATCGCGGCTTGCGGTTTCTCTCGAGCCCGCAGCACTGGTGGACCGACCGACACTTGCAACGTAGCCGAGACGGCAAAGCCGCTAGGCGACGGGTCACGCCCGCGCCTTCGGCGCTTTCGTATTTGATTCGTCCGAGGACGATGCGGAACACACTTCGATATCGTGGAAAAAGCGTCGTCCGACAACCAGCCCCTAACGCATCAAGCGGATGAGGCTGCAGACGTCAGCTGTGGGATCCACGGGAGCGATACCGGGGACACGCTTGACGGGCACGAAGCCCGCCGCATATCAAACACCCAGGTCGCTTTGGGGGCGACTGCTCTCTGGGACCCCCATATAATAGCAGCGATAAGTACCCAGACCTCCAAGGGGCCGTACTCGTGCCACTTTCGACGAGCGTTTGGCGAAAATCGTGCCGCCTCGTAACGCCGCGAGCAAGATTGAAAGCTTACGTCGGCAGCACAATGCCGAAGTCGTGAAAGCGCAGCGCGTCCACCGAATGCGCGAACGGCAATTTCTCGCTAATGGCCAGTACGGTTTCCTGCACAATTGCCTTTCTGTCGCCCTACGGGGCCCCCGGCCGATCGATTCGAGGCACGCTAGCACGGCCCCTTCGCCATTTCCGAGCACGCGTGCGAACAGTGCGGGCGGCGTGCTCGACGCCCCGGCTGACGTCGTTTCGGACTTTGTCTCTTCGCGTGCTCGCGGCAACGCCGCGGCCAACGACGACGTCTGCGCGGTTCTTTGCCGGTTCCCGGCGTGCTATAGTGCAGCCCTCTGCAGGGCGACACCGGCTCCGTCGTGTCCGTGCGGCGGCTTGTACGCAAAAGTTGCGCCAAAGGCGTCGCGCTCGCGCCGCCCCGGCACACGCGGTTTCGGACTTTGTCTCTTCCAGCGCTCGCGTAGTCGTGGGCACGATTGTCGACGTCGGAACGGTGCGCGGACTACGCCACGAGCACGCGCAAGCCGAAAATCGCACTACGGTACAATGTCGGCCGGGGCCGTACGGCCCCTTACAGTAGCAGCGATAAGTGCCCAGACCTCCATGGGGCCGTACTCGTGCGACGCGGCGGCGTACTGCGCCGAGCCGAGCGCCAATATTTGGCTTTTGCTGGGCGGATTCGAGCTCTGGCGATCGCCGCGGTACCGCCGCTCACCGATTCAAGGCACGCTAGCGCGGCCCC
This sequence comes from Dermacentor andersoni, assembly GCF_023375885.2. Lineage (NCBI taxonomy): Eukaryota > Metazoa > Arthropoda > Arachnida > Ixodida > Ixodidae > Dermacentor > Dermacentor andersoni. The sequence continues at coordinate 151,521 of NC_092823.1, forward strand.
TTCGCCATTTCCGAGCACGCGTGCGAACAGTGCGGGCGGCGTGCTCGACGCCCCGGCTGACGTCGTTTCGGACTTTGTCTCTTCGCGTGCTCGCGGCAACGCCGCGGCCAACGACGACGTCTGCGCGGTTCTTTGCCGGTTCCCGGCGTGCTATAGTGCAGCCCTCTGCAGGGCGACACCGGCTCCGTCGTGTCCGTGCGGCGGCTTGTACGCAAAAGTTGCGCCAAAGGCGTCGCGCTCGCGCCGCCCCGGCACACGCGGTTTCGGACTTTGTCTCTTCCAGCGCTCGCGTAGTCGTGGGCACGATTGTCGACGTCGGAACGGTGCGCGGACTACGCCACGAGCACGCGCAAGCCGAAAATCGCACTACGGTACAATGTCGGCCGGGGCCGTACGGCCCCTTACAGTAGCAGCGATAAGTGCCCAGACCTCCATGGGGCCGTACTCGTGCGACGCGGCGGCGTACTGCGCCGAGCCGAGCGCCAATATTTGGCTTTTGCAGGGCGGATTCGAGCTCTGGCGATCGCCGCGGTACCGCCGCTCACCGATTCAAGGCACGCTAGCGCGGCCCCTTCGCCATTTCCGAGCACGCGTGCTAACAGTGCAGGCGGCGTGCTCGACGCCCCGGCTGACGTCCTGTCGGACTTTGTCTCTTCGCGTGCTCGCGGCAACGCCGCGGCCAACGACGACGTCTGCGCGGTTCTTTGCCGGTTCCCGGCGTGCTATAGTGCAGCCCTCTGCAGGGCGACACCGGCTCCGTCGTGTCCGTGCGGCGGCTTGTACGCAAAAGTTGCGCCAAAGGCGTCGCGCTTGCGCCGCCCCGGCACACGCGGTTTCGGACTTTGTCTCTTCCAGCGCTCGCGTAGTCGTGGGCACGATTGTCGACGTCGGAACGGTGCGCGGACTACGCCACGAGCACGCGCAAGCCGAAAATCGCACTACGGTACAATGTCGGCCGGGGCCGTACGGCCCCTTACAGTAGCAGCGATAAGTGCCCAGACCTCCATGGGGCCGTACTCGTGCGACGCGGCGGCGTACTGCGCCGAGCCGAGCGCCAATATTTGGCTTTTGCAGGGCGGATTCGAGCTCTGGCGATCGCCGCGGTACCGCCGCTCACCGATTCAAGGCACGCTAGCGCGGCCCCTTCGCCATTTCCGAGCACGCGTGCGAACAGTGCGGGCGGCGTGCTCGACGCCCCGGCTGACGTCCTTTCGGACTTTGTCTCTTCGCGTGCTCGCGGCAACGCCGCGGCCAACGACGACGTCTGCGCGGTTCTTTGCCGGTTCCCGGCGTGCTATAGTGCAGCCCTCTGCAGGGCGACACCGGCTCCGTCGTGTCCGTGCGGCGGCTTGTACGCAAAAGTTGCGCCAAAGGCGTCGCGCTCGCGCCGCCCCGGCACACGCGGTTTCGGACTTTGTCTCTTCCAGCGCTCGCGTAGTCGTGGGCACGATTGTCGACGTCGGAACGGTGCGCGGACTACGCCACGAGCACGCGCAAGCCGAAAATCGCACTACGGTACAATGTCGGCCGGGGCCGTACGGCCCCTTACAGTAGCAGCGATAAGTGCCCAGACCTCCATGGGGCCGTACTCGTGCGACGCGGCGGCGTACTGCGCCGAGCCGAGCGCCAATATTTGGCTTTTGCAGGGCGGATTCGAGCTCTGGCGATCGCCGCGGTACCGCCGCTCACCGATTCAAGGCACGCTAGCGCGGCCCCTTCGCCATTTCCGAGCACGCGTGCGAACAGTGCGGGCGGCGTGCTCGACGCCCCGGCTGACGTCCTTTCGGACTTTGTCTCTTCGCGTGCTCGCGGCAACGCCGCGGCCAACGACGACGTCTGCGCGGTTCTTTGCCGGTTCCCGGCGTGCTATAGTGCAGCCCTCTGCAGGGTGACACCGGCTCCGTCGTGTCCGTGCGGCGGCTTGTACGCAAAAGTTGCGTCAAAGGCGTCGCGCTCGCGCCGCCCCGGCACACGCGGTTTCGGACTTTGTCTCTTCCAGCGCTCGCAACCATGTCGGGGCCGACGCCGACGACTGCGTGGTGTTTCAACGATTGCCGGCGTGACACAATGCAGCTGCGTGCGGGATGCCAGCGATTCCGTCGTGGCGGTGCGGCGGCTTGTACGCAAAAGTTGCGTCAAAGGCGTCGCGCTCGCACCGCCCCGGCACACGTGGTTTCGGACTTTGTCTCTTCGAGCGCTCGCAGCGATGTCGAGGCGATCGCTTACGTCTGCACGGTTTCCGGTGTGCTACAATGCAGCAGTCTGCCGCACTACACCTCTTGGTTGCCGAGGCCAGCACGGCAATTTACTGAAGCGAGCGCATTGCGCCCAGGCGGCAGCGGACTTTGTGCTTTCGGGAGTGCTCTTGCTGTAAAATTTGAACGGCTGCAGCTGCGCGAAGCAAGTGTACCTATTTTCACTCTCTCTCTGTCTGCCTTTGAGGCGACTGTAATTTCACTTTAAACGCAACTGGAGGCGGGAGCAACCTGATGAGAGTAGGTGGACTTCGGTACATGTTGTAATTTAGAAATTGCTTTCAAGCTTTGAGGACATACACCTTCGCGCCATCTGCTTTCCCCGTCTCTTTGGCACTTTATAGTATGTGCTGCATGCTCTGCATTCCAAAGAAACACGCCTGTGTCTCTCCCTCTCTCACGTTCTTCTTCTTTTTGTAGCTGCTGTTGTAGAAGATGCTATGCTCTTTAATCGCTGTAACATAGAGTGCTTGCACAAGCCAACAACTTTTGCGCGTTTTTTTTTTTTTTTTTTTTCTCTTCCCAAGACGTTTCTGCCATTATTCACTAACTCTCGTTCTTAGTATGCAATGGAGCGTTAGCTCGCGCCATCTACCTTTCTTTCTGTATTGCAAAGTCCGCAGGTTTTCCTAGTTCCGTACTCAGATGGCGCCAATGCGTTTTGGCGCCAGGTTCGAACGACCTCGCTGTACTCGTGTTTCCCATTTGAATGTTGCAAAGGGGTTTGCGACAGGGGGTGGTTCTTGTGCAAGGCTGAGCTTTCCAGCTGCGTTTAAGCTATGCTAGCATGTGTGCGTATATATATATATATATATATATATATAAATACACAAACACACACACACACACACACACACATGCATATATACATACACACACACGGTAATGGTAAAGATGATGAGGTAGCACTTTTTTTTTTTTTTTACAATGCCTGTGTTTCAGATGGCGATCTTTCTCCCCTCTATGTTTCCGGTGGGAAGGAGTGTGCAGCGTTTTCTATATTTATTTTGTCATTCACTTCTATGTTGCTCGTCTTCGTACATGGGGCATGCTACCTAATTCTACCGGTCGATTCGACACGTTGCGATCCGTCCCGGCCTGTGCCGTATCAAAATTTTCAGTGGGCCTTGCGGTAAATAAAAAGAAATGAAGGAAATGCGCGTAGTATATTACAATTGCACACGGGCTTGAAACGAAGCCCTCAAGGAAGGTCACCTTGAGCGGTCGCATTCAGACGGAAGTAAGCATTCCCCTGGCGCGTTTTTTTCCGCTCGCCTGTTCCGTTTTCTACGAGGTTGCCTTGGTTGGTTTCGCGTTACAAGCAAGCTTGCACTCGGGTCTCGTTTCTACGCGACAGCGTTTCGTTAACAGCGAAAGACTGAGGCGTTGCGAGTTCATCCGTGAGATAGGGAGCGTTGAGTCTGTACACAGGCTGAATTTTATAATATTGCCCACGCTGTTGCTGAGGTTACCCATGTCGGCAGGGCGCCCACAAGGCAGTAGTACAATGAAGTGAAGTGAAGGACATCGCTTCTCGGCCTTTTGGCTAAGATCAAAGTGTAGTATCTGTTCTTATCAGCTTAATATCTGATACGGGTTCTATATGGACCCACGATATTAAACCTATTTTTGGAAGTTGGCGGAGTGCTTGAAGCCTGCTTCACCTCCGCCGCAGGTCGGCCCGGTATTGCACTACCTCCGGGATCGGCCCCGCTCACTTAGGTGAGACTTCATTCAATCAAAATGAAGAGCACAAGCTCAACGCGAGCAGTGACTTGACACGCACCATTCCTATACTACACGCAACGATGCCGGTTCGCGGACCACGAGAGTAATTAAACTGCCACTCCATCTGTGTGTAGCGTCGCACTTGTTGCGTCGCAAATGGGACAGCCGCTCCAGCAAATTTCTAGTTATGGGCTTCGAGAAAAATTAATGAAAGCAAAAGAAAGAACCAGAATTCCTATTTGTCCGATGTCTCTGAATGATTGTCTCCTGTAAAGAGCCACTTGGGGGGATGGGGGGTAGGATTAGCCGTGGGGTTCGCAATCAATATGAATCCCACTCAAAGCCAACACTGGATTTTGGAGTTCACTATCGCTTGGATCCGTAAACCACCGCGGCCACGCAAGCTCGCCCTGCCGCCGAAATCCGCTGCCCAAGTGGAAGAAAGATTCCCTATGAAAGAAAAATAGAGTGCCCGATTTCTGGCAACTACTGTGCAGCCTTTGTGTACACATTTTCGCAGCAGTGGGACCGAGCGCCTCGAAAACAAACTTGTCGTATGCCCAAATGTGGCGAAATATATTCAAGGGTTAAAAGGTGCCTCATCTTTCTAACCTGTATGTTACGAAGACCTGTTGCTACCTTTTCATCATGAACATCATCATCATCATCATCCTGGCTACGCCCACTGCAGGGCAAAGGCATCTGCCATGATCCTCCAAGTACCCCGGTCAGGTGCCGATTGTCGCCATGTAGTCCCTAATCTAATCTGCCCTCCTAACTTTCTGCCACCCCCTGCTACGCTTCCCTCCTCTTGGAATTCAGTCTGTAACCCTTAATGGCCACCGGTTATCTTCCCCCCAGATTGCATGCCCTGCGCATGCCCATTTGTTTTTCCTGGTTTAAACTTTGGTGTCATTAACGAGCGTTTGTTCTCGCACACCCCAATCTGCTCTATTCCGATCCCCCCGTGACGCCACACCCATCATCCTTCTTTCCAGAGCCCGTTGCGTCGCCCTCAGTTACCCTTCGGTAATCCTCAAAGCTTTTTGTTGGGGCACTCGTGGCATCTTTCTCGTTTAATGAAGTCAAATTTTTTTCAGTTTTGGGGGAAAACTCAATGAGCTAGGCGCGATTGTGTCCCTGGCGCCGCTCTCAACAAGATGGCGGCGCCCATGCTTTTTGCCTGCAGGTTCGGCCCTACGCAGAACACGCCTGCCGGGCAGTGTAGCCACGTTGAAGGGGCAAAGCGTAGTGCAGTGAAGCGCTTGCTCGGGCGAAAAACGCAAATATGAGCCAAACAGGAATTTCCATTATTGGAAATTCCAGTTCAGTTTGCGCATTGCGTTCGCCTAAGGTAAAGAACACAAATGCGAGTGCCACAGCAGTCAAGTCAAAGCTTAGGATTGCGTATCATTTTTTTTTTTTTTCTTTTCGTGCCTTTTACTCCTGGCCTGCGTGGCCCTAGCGCGCATGCACACGAAAGTAATGAAATGCTGAAAACACGAAATAATGCGGTGCGGCTGTATCATATCTATTTTGTGCGCTTTGTTCTTTGTGGACTACAGCGGTGTGCGTCATGAGAAAGTTTCGGTGCCCTTCTTGGGTGACCAGTGAAGCTATATTTAAAACCACATTGATTTGTACGGTTATTGCTACAAACTGCGTGTGGGTGTTTTTCTTTTTCGCTGCCAACGATGGGTTATCGCAACCGCGATCGGTTCTGCTGCTACGCTAGACGCGTGCTTGCCAACGGTTGGCTCTATACGCGACCCGCGACGCGTGGTCGGCACATTCAAGCAGTCAATTGCAAACCGTTCCAAGAAAAAGGATGTACTCCACTTGCCACCTAGTTCGACGATTGTACTTTCTGACCCTCGAGGAAGCGCCGCCATCCCACGTTTTCTATAATACGATAAGATTCAGAGCGACCGCGACCACTTGTCTTTGTCAATATCTCGGAAACGCTTTCTTTGTTTTCTTTTTTTTTTTTTTTAAATCCAGATACTCAGACGCGCCCGTGTTCACGCGCACTTGTTCTCTCCGATAAGCAGGGAAGCTCGGTTGGGGTGGTGTCGGGCCTTGCGCATGCGCTGCTGAGCTCGTCGCTTCGCCGGCCGGTCGATGCTGGCGCGGTACTGGTAATGAACTTCGACGTGCATGGTGAAACGTCACTTTGTATTGCCACTGTAGACTAGCAATGCAATGCGTTTGCGAGCGATTGGATAAATGAGAAAGCGTGCACTGTCTACAGTTCATGCCCCTCTAGAGTAGTGGAAATGTTGCTCCAAGTGTTAGGTTTGTAATTTGCGCCTACGAACATGAACTAAACAAAGAAAATGGTCTGCAGCCGCCTTCGCTTCATAAAATTCCCGTACGAAGAAATTTCCGTGCGCGAATGAGAGAGCAAAAGAGAGAAACCATGTTAAGAAGAATGGCTGCCTTTTACGTGATCTCGCGCATGAAACCAGACGATAGATTAATTTTAGCCGTTCATTTTGATTTGCCGAATGTAAACCGGAACACTTTCTCCACGCGGTCTTCAGATTTGAATGGCAATCAATCACATCCTTTCTTTTTTTTTTTTTTTTTTTCTGTTTCTTTCTATCTGGAACCGAAAGAATTCAGAACGCCATTTCAATCTTAGATTCGATTAGATATCGCGACTGGTATGCTGAAATATCACGCCTTATCTGGTGTTAACCTTCTTGATCACGGCAATAAAAAATCGCCAGTTCCCGAACTTTAATCGCGCCGAAGATGAACCGATATGCTGGATTCTTATTGTCATGATTTTATAGAAAGCGCTGGTTCTATGGCTAGCTTTGAGGAAAAGAAAAACATCGTTCAGGAATGTATAACTCTAAACAACTAAAAAAAAAAATCTGCCGGCAATTGGTACTACAACGAGAGTACTGAGAATACTGGAAAAGATGAAATCCAATCATGCTGAACTGAACTGAAATTATTTCATCAAGACATGCCCCGAAAAACGTGGCCACTTTCAATGATAATTTCAAATGTGATTTCTTTCTTTTTTTTTTCTTTACGACGGATAATAATTATCTTTCCAATGGCGGATGTGAAAATTTCAGAGCACGTCATTTTCGAAATCCCAAGGCCCCGGACGCATTCTCTCTTCTTTAAGTATTTTGGTGGTGCACACGGAGGAAAATTTCGCGCACGTAATTTATAAACTAGTAGTTGATTTTCTAGAAGAACACAAAGTGCTGACAAACGGCCAACCAGGACACAATTAAATTGGTATTACGCACGGTTTCGAAGCCGCGGTAACAAAAGGGTAACAAAGGGACGTTCATTTCGTGGTGTCGATTTCACGTCTCTCACAATAAAAAAAAAAAAAATAATAATAATAAAAACTACTGCATAAAATAGGTTTTCCCAAACTGGATGGTTTCGATCAGCTTTTGAACAGCCCTTCCTTAAATTGAGTTGGCGTTGATTGAGCAGGTGCGGTTTTGGATTTTTGTAAATGGCATCAGTACTGGACAGTCCGTTCACTTGAGGATCAAAGGAGAAACCCCCCAAAAAAATATCATATCGTGGTGAGAGACGCGGCAGATGAGTACAATTATCGGCAGAAAAAAAAAAGGAAAACCGCCTCGTACTCAGAAGCCGCTCCTCTCACGTGTGAAGCTTCAAACAAATTGTTTTTCTTGAGACGCTCTATAAAGTTATACACAGCTCCTTAAATGCAGCACCCGCACACAAAGCCAAACGTTCCAAGCTGGAAAGAAAGCATGAAATTCGCGGTGCCCGTTTCCTGTGAAACAACGGGCAACAATACGCAAAGTCCGCTACCACGTCAGCCGGGGCGGCCACACCCCGCCCGCGCTTAAGCCACATATGGCGACTGAAAATGCTCGCCGCTCAAGCTGCGCGCGGCAAAGTCCGCAACCACGTCAGCCGGGGCGGCCACGGAGAGCGCCGAACGCCCGCGCTTAAGCCTGAAAATGCTCGGCGCTTACGCCAGGTAGCGAGAAAAAATGCTCGGCGCTTAAGCCACGCGGGGACTAAAACTGAAGCCACGGGATTGTTGCTGAAATTGTATGCATTCCGGTGGAGGTCTGTCGGCGCCGGCGCGCGGCAAAGTCCGCAACCACGTCAGCCGGGGCGGCCACGGAGAGCGCCGAACGCCCGCGCTTAAGGCTGGAAATGCTCGGCGCTTAAGCCAGGTAGCGCGAAAAAATGCTCGGCGCTTAAGCCAGGTAGCGAGTAAAAATGCTCGGCGCTTAAGCCACGCGGGGACTACAACTGAAGCCACGGGATTGTTGTTGCTGAAATTGTATGCAGTCCGGTAGAAGTCTGTCGCGCGCCTGCGCGCGGCAAAGTCCGCAACCACGTCAGCCGGGGCGGCGAAAAAAAAGAAAAAAAAAAAAAAAAAAGCAGCCCTCCTGTACCAGTGTGCGCGAGGTGGCAGTCAATACCGGCCTCGCTGTTACAGCCCCCAGGAGGAACACACAAGGTCCTCTCTGGAGT
>NC_092823.1:165000-177500 GCF_023375885.2 Dermacentor andersoni
AGCGTCGCCCCTGCCCCAACTGGAGTGGCCCAGTCTTTAGGGGACAGAGACTGCGAAGCACTTGGACCGACGGCGGACTACGACGGAACGCTTCAGCTCCGCCAACGGGGCACCCACGCTCTCGAAGGAGACATTTTCCGTTTCGCGGCAATTCTCCGCCGTGCCGTGACTCTTCTCGCTCGCAGACGGCGCTGTCGCGTCGAACCGCTTTCGGGGGCCACCCTTCTCCTCCCCGCTCCTCGCAAGAATCTGCCGATTCCCATTCCTGCGACGAAGCCCGGAAGGGCGCCCACACAGCTGCGGTGACGTGAACGAGCGACCAGCTCTGGAGCTCGACGTACTTCGAAGGCAAACAGCGCAAATTGCGATCGCGCTGGCTTTGCGCACGGCGCGGGAATCGGCCGGCGTTTCATTCCCACGTTTTCCGTGCACGCAAGCGTGCGCTTCCGACTCTCTCGCAAACGTGCGCGCTACATGGCAACAGACGTTCGCGCCTCGTGCTTGGACCGCTCTTTCCCTGCAGGTATCCGACTCCATCCTGCGGCGGTCTTGCTAGAGGCGCGCACTCGTCACGCTGCAGTAGTTTTGCCTCGTTTCCGTCTTTTCGAAGAATTGGCACAACGGTTTGCCACCGTCTCCCTCTCGTGAGGCCGCTGGCGCGTGGCTTTAGCGCTCAACGTACTGTCCATGATGCCGACGCGGTCAAAACGAGTCGACGGACGCACGTTCCCTGTGCGCCGAAGTCTCTCTTGATATGTGATCCGACCCTCAGACAGACGAAGCCAAGGGAAGACCCAAGGCCGCAATGTGCGTTCAAAGAATCAGTGCTCAGTGTGTCCTGCAATTCACACCAAGTCTCGCAGCTGGCTGCGTTCTTCATCGACCCGAGAACCGAGTGATCCACCGCTTAGAGTCGTGAAAAATAGTTTGTTCAATTCAGTACAGTACAACCAGGGTTTTAGGCACGTGGCGTCTCCCTGTGTGTGGTTTCGAAGAGCGCCTTTCGGCGTGCGCTCCTCCAGTCTCGCTCTTTCGGCGGCCGCGTCTCAGCAGCTGAAAGCCTAATGGCACTCCACTCCTGCTACTCGCGCGTGTGTTTTGCGCCCACGCCTTCCTCGCTTGCCCTCGAGGCACCTTATGCCGTTTGCGCGCACTCGAAGCCGGTTTTACCTGCCAACCATCCACCGGACCCGTGTGTCTCGTGTGCACGTTCACATCGCTCCACTAAAAATTGCAAAGAGCGACAGAGCCATGATTAGGGCTAAGCCGCTGTGGAGTCTTTAACGGCTACACGGCCACGGGCAGGGCTTCACCCCCATCGACGTGCTTCGCTTCAGTCAGCAGTAGGTTCATAGAAGGGCCTCAAACACACACACACTTTCGCATCGGCAGATCGCCGCAGCATAACCGCTGTTGATCCAACAGCCTACTTGAGACGAAAGACAAGAGCCCGGCGCGCGTACTCGCGCAGCTCTCCAAAACCACTCGGCCAGTGCCAGGGACGGCTCCCTGCGCCGGCGCCACAACAAGTCTACTTGAGGCGGAAGACGAAGCCAGCAAGGGCCTGGCCGCAAGTGCGTTCGAATCCGGGACTACAGTCCCTCGTCTGTCCGTACTTCCTCTTTCGACGTGCGGCGCCTTCCCAAAGCGCACAAGTCCGCTAACCGCAGAACGCTTCCGACGTAGCAAAGCCGCGTTTCCTTCGGTACTTCGCAGCAACGCCGCCTTTCCCTCGGCGGCGGGCGAATAGCCTGCAGACGTCGTCGCATTAAACCGCGATCTCGACACCTCGCGCGTCACGAGCAGGAGCCGACCGGCAGCCTCCGGCCCTTTCGGACTCGGTGGCATTTGCCGCGGAGGACGGGAGAGCACTTTAGGCCACGGTTCCTTCCGTACTTGGCAGCCGCACCCTCATACCGACAGTTCCATGACCGACCGAGCGCCACACCGTTCCTTTAGTACTTGGGCGGCAACAAAGTCGGGTCGTTACTCCATACTCGCCGCAGGAAGCGACCGGCAGCCGCCAGCCTTTTCAGACTCGGCAGCGTTTGCCGCGGAGGACGGGAGAGCGCTCGCACCACGGTTCCGTGTGTGTACTAAGCGGCAGCGGCATTAGCTCTCGACCGTCAGTTCCTTGACCGACCGCACGCTTCGCCGTTCCCCTCGTACTGGGCAAAGCAGCAGGTCGGGTCGTCTTACTCCCATTCCGCGCAAGAGCGCCAAAGCGGACAGAAAGCCCACCCAGTGTGCGTTACGCCGTTTCTACCCGCGGGCGCGGCCAAGCCAACCGTCCAAGGTTGCAGCCGGCGTCCACTGGGCGCAACAAATTTGGCACGGGGCGCCCCTCAAAATTCAGGCAGTCCCCGGCATGTTCGGGTATAGCCGTCCCCGCGTCCAAGCGGGGCCAGCGGCGGAAAGCGTCGGGCGCAGCGAGCTGCTTCACCCACACGGGGTAGAAACAATGGCGCTCGCCACCCTTCACAATCCGGTAATGATCCTTCCGCAGGTTCACCTACGGAAACCTTGTTACGACTTTTACTTCCTCTAAATGATCAAGTTTGGTCATCTTTCCAACAGACCGGCGCAACCGAAAGGCCGCGCCGGACATCGGTCCGAAGACCTCACTAAATCATTCAATCGGTAGTAGCGACGGGCGGTGTGTACAAAGGGCAGGGACGTAATCAACGCGAGCTTATGACTCGCGCTTACTGGGAATTCCTCGTTCAAGGGGAACAATTGCAAGCCCCTATCCCAATCACGAAAGAAGTTCCACGGGTTACCCAGTCTTTTCAGACAGGGATAAAGACACGCTGCTTCCTTCAGTGTAGCGCGCGTGCGGCCCCGGACATCTAAGGGCATCACAGACCTGTTATTGCTCTGTTTCGTGCGGCTAGGAGCCGCTTGTCCCTCTAAGAAGGTTGTAAGGTGCTGGGAACCCCGCACCTATTTAATAGGCTAGAGTCTCGTTCGTTATCGGAATTAACCAGACAAATCGCTCCACCAACTAAGAACGGCCATGCACCACCATCCACCGAATCAAGAAAGAGCTCTCAATCTGTCAATCCTCCCAGTGTCCGGGCCGGGTAAGTTTTCCCGTGTTGAGTCAAATTAAGCCGCAGGCTCCACTCCTGGTGGTGCCCTTCCGTCAATTCCTTTAAGTTTCAGCTTTGCAACCATACTTCCCCCGGAACCCAAACACTTTGGTTTCCCGGAAGCTGCCCGCCGAGTCATTTGAGTAACTCAGGCGGATCGCTGGTTGGCATCGTTTATGGTCAGAACTAGGGCGGTATCTGATCGCCTTCGAACCTCTGACTTTCGTTCTTGATCAAAGAAAACATTCTTGGCAAATGCTTTCGCAGTAGTTCGTCTTGCGACGGTCCAAGAATTTCACCTCTAGCGCCGCAATACGAATGCCCCCGTCTGTCCCTCTTAATCATTACCTCGTATTCCAAAAACCAACAGAACAGAAACGAGGTCTTGTTCTATTATTCCATGCAAGTTTATTCAGGCGACTCGCCTGCGTTGAGCACTCTAATTTTTTCAAAGTAAAAGCACCGGCCTTCTCGAGGCACACAATGAAGTGCACCAAGAAAGGACCGGCATGATGTTCAGTCCGAGCCGTCGCATCGGGTAGATGCACTACTCGTCTGGAACTGAGATCCAACTACGAGCTTTTTAACCGCAGCAGCTTTAGTATACGCTATTGGAGCTGGAATTACCGCGGCTGCTGGCACCAGACTTGCCCTCCAATTGATCCTCGTTAAAGGATTTAGAGTGTACTCATTTCAATTACGGGGCCTCAAAAGAGTCCCGTATTGTTATTTTTCGTCACTACCTCCCCGTGCCGGGAGTGGGTAATTTGCGCGCCTGCTGCCTTCCTTGGATGTGGTAGCCGTTTCTCAGGCTCCCTCTCCGGAATCGAACCCTGATTCTCCGTTACCCGTAACAACCATGGTAAGCAAGTAACCTACCATCGAAAGTTGATAAGGCAGACACTTGAAAGAAACGTCGCCGGCTCGTGGCCATGCGATCAGCACAAAGTTATCCAGAGTCACCACACAATACGGGCCGAAACCCGATCGATCTTGGTCTAATAAAAGCACCCGTCGCCCAAAGGGCTTCAGGCTCACTGCATGTATTAGCTCTAGAATTGCCACAGTTATCCAAGTAGGAAGAAACGATCTAAGGAACCATAACTGATTTAATGAGCCATTCGCGGTTTCGCCTTATTTCGGCATGTACTTAGACATGCATGGCTTAATCTTTGAGACAAGCATATGATTACTGGCAGGATCAACCAGGTAATCGTTCAACTGCGCGTCCAGCCTTTCAAGCAGGCCGGACGCCGTTTTTGCGATGCCGAGGCCACCTTCAGGCGCCCCAACACGCTTCGTTCTCGCAAAGGGTAGCACTTTGCACAGTCCGAGACGACGGCGTTCGAGCTCGCTACGGCGCCCTCCCCGCAGGGCCGGGTATCGCCACGCGGCAAGAAGCACGCAACATTCTCGATAGACCGGTTGTGTCGACTCGATCGCGGCTTGCGGTTTCTCTCGAGCCCGCAGCACTGGTGGACCGACCGACACTTGCAACGTAGCCGAGACGGCAAAGCCGCTAGGCGACGGGTCACGCCCGCGCCTTCGGCGCTTTCGTATTTGATTCGTCCGAGGACGATGCGGAACACACTTCGATATCGTGGAAAAAGCGTCGTCCGACAACCAGCCCCTAACGCATCAAGCGGATGAGGCTGCAGACGTCAGCTGTGGGATCCACGGGAGCGATACCGGGGACACGCTTGACGGGCACGAAGCCCGCCGCATATCAAACACCCAGGTCGCTTTGGGGGCGACTGCTCTCTGGGACCCCCATATAATAGCAGCGATAAGTACCCAGACCTCCATGGGGCCGTACTCGTGCCACTTTCGACGAGCGTTTGGCGAAAATCGTGCCGCCTCGTAACGCCGCGAGCAAGATTGAAAGCTTACGTCGGCAGCACAATGCCGAAGTCGTGAAAGCGCAGCGCGTCCACCGAATGCGCGAACGGCAATTTCTCGCTAATGGCCAGTACGGTTTCCTGCACAATTGCCTTTCTGTCGCCCTACGGGGCCCCCGGCCGATCGATTCGAGGCACGCTAGCACGGCCCCTTCGCCATTTCCGAGCACGCGTGCGAACAGTGCGGGCGGCGTGCTCGACGCCCCGGCTGACGTCGTTTCGGACTTTGTCTCTTCGCGTGCTCGCGGCAACGCCGCGGCCAACGACGACGTCTGCGCGGTTCTTTGCCGGTTCCCGGCGTGCTATAGTGCAGCCCTCTGCAGGGCGACACCGGCTCCGTCGTGTCCGTGCGGCGGCTTGTACGCAAAAGTTGCGCCAAAGGCGTCGCGCTCGCGCCGCCCCGGCACACGCGGTTTCGGACTTTGTCTCTTCCAGCGCTCGCGTAGTCGTGGGCACGATTGTCGACGTCGGAACGGTGCGCGGACTACGCCACGAGCACGCGCAAGCCGAAAATCGCACTACGGTACAATGTCGGCCGGGGCCGTACGGCCCCTTACAGTAGCAGCGATAAGTGCCCAGACCTCCATGGGGCCGTACTCGTGCGACGCGGCGGCGTACTGCGCCGAGCCGAGCGCCAATATTTGGCTTTTGCTGGGCGGATTCGAGCTCTGGCGATCGCCGCGGTACCGCCGCTCACCGATTCAAGGCACGCTAGCGCGGCCCCTTCGCCATTTCCGAGCACGCGTGCGAACAGTGCGGGCGGCGTGCTCGACGCCCCGGCTGACGTCGTTTCGGACTTTGTCTCTTCGCGTGCTCGCGGCAACGCCGCGGCCAACGACGACGTCTGCGCGGTTCTTTGCCGGTTCCCGGCGTGCTATAGTGCAGCCCTCTGCAGGGCGACACCGGCTCCGTCGTGTCCGTGCGGCGGCTTGTACGCAAAAGTTGCGCCAAAGGCGTCGCGCTCGCGCCGCCCCGGCACACGCGGTTTCGGACTTTGTCTCTTCCAGCGCTCGCGTAGTCGTGGGCACGATTGTCGACGTCGGAACGGTGCGCGGACTACGCCACGAGCACGCGCAAGCCGAAAATCGCACTACGGTACAATGTCGGCCGGGGCCGTACGGCCCCTTACAGTAGCAGCGATAAGTGCCCAGACCTCCATGGGGCCGTACTCGTGCGACGCGGCGGCGTACTGCGCCGAGCCGAGCGCCAATATTTGGCTTTTGCAGGGCGGATTCGAGCTCTGGCGATCGCCGCGGTACCGCCGCTCACCGATTCAAGGCACGCTAGCGCGGCCCCTTCGCCATTTCCGAGCACGCGTGCGAACAGTGCAGGCGGCGTGCTCGACGCCCCGGCTGACGTCCTGTCGGACTTTGTCTCTTCGCGTGCTCGCGGCAACGCCGCGGCCAACGACGACGTCTGCGCGGTTCTTTGCCGGTTCCCGGCGTGCTATAGTGCAGCCCTCTGCAGGGCGACACCGGCTCCGTCGTGTCCGTGCGGCGGCTTGTACGCAAAAGTTGCGCCAAAGGCGTCGCGCTTGCGCCGCCCCGGCACACGCGGTTTCGGACTTTGTCTCTTCCAGCGCTCGCGTAGTCGTGGGCACGATTGTCGACGTCGGAACGGTGCGCGGACTACGCCACGAGCACGCGCAAGCCGAAAATCGCACTACGGTACAATGTCGGCCGGGGCCGTACGGCCCCTTACAGTAGCAGCGATAAGTGCCCAGACCTCCATGGGGCCGTACTCGTGCGACGCGGCGGCGTACTGCGCCGAGCCGAGCGCCAATATTTGGCTTTTGCAGGGCGGATACGAGCTCTGGCGATCGCCGCGGTACCGCCGCTCACCGATTCAAGGCACGCTAGCGCGGCCCCTTCGCCATTTCCGAGCACGCGTGCGAACAGTGCGGGCGGCGTGCTCGACGCCCCGGCTGACGTCCTTTCGGACTTTGTCTCTTCGCGTGCTCGCGGCAACGCCGCGGCCAACGACGACGTCTGCGCGGTTCTTTGCCGGTTCCCGGCGTGCTATAGTGCAGCCCTCTGCAGGGCGACACCGGCTCCGTCGTGTCCGTGCGGCGGCTTGTACGCAAAAGTTGCGCCAAAGGCGTCGCGCTCGCGCCGCCCCGGCACACGCGGTTTCGGACTTTGTCTCTTCCAGCGCTCGCGTAGTCGTGGGCACGATTGTCGACGTCGGAACGGTGCGCGGACTACGCCACGAGCACGCGCAAGCGGAAAATCGCACTACGGTACAATGTCGGCCGGGGCCGTACGGCCCCTTACAGTAGCAGCGATAAGTGCCCAGACCTCCATGGGGCCGTACTCGTGCGACGCGGCGGCGTACTGCGCCGAGCCGAGCGCCAATATTTGGCTTTTGCAGGGCGGATTCGAGCTCTGGCGATCGCCGCGGTACCGCCGCTCACCGATTCAAGGCACGCTAGCGCGGCCCCTTCGCCATTTCCGAGCACGCGTGCGAACAGTGCGGGCGGCGTGCTCGACGCCCCGGCTGACGTCCTTTCGGACTTTGTCTCTTCGCGTGCTCGCGGCAACGCCGCGGCCAACGACGACGTCTGCGCGGTTCTTTGCCGGTTCCCGGCGTGCTATAGTGCAGCCCTCTGCAGGGTGACACCGGCTCCGTCGTGTCCGTGCGGCGGCTTGTACGCAAAAGTTGCGTCAAAGGCGTCGCGCTCGCGCCGCCCCGGCACACGCGGTTTCGGACTTTGTCTCTTCCAGCGCTCGCAACCATGTCGGGGCCGACGCCGACGACTGCGTGGTGTTTCAACGATTGCCGGCGTGACACAATGCAGCTGCGTGCGGGATGCCAGCGATTCCGTCGTGGCGGTGCGGCGGCTTGTACGCAAAAGTTGCGTCAAAGGCGTCGCGCTCGCACCGCCCCGGCACACGTGGTTTCGGACTTTGTCTCTTCGAGCGCTCGCAGCGATGTCGAGGCGATCGCTTACGTCTGCACGGTTTCCGGTGTGCTACAATGCAGCAGTCTGCCGCACTACACCTCTTGGTTGCCGAGGCCAGCACGGCAATTTACTGAAGCGAGCGCATTGCGCCCAGGCGGCAGCGGACTTTGTGCTTTCGGGAGTGCTCTTGCTGTAAAATTTGAACGGCTGCAGCTGCGCGAAGCAAGTGTACCTATTTTCACTCTCTCTCTGTCTGCCTTTGAGGCGACTGTAATTTCACTTTAAACGCAACTGGAGGCGGGAGCAACCTGATGAGAGTAGGTGGACTTCGGTACATGTTGTAATTTAGAAATTGCTTTCAAGCTTTGAGGACATACACCTTCGCGCCATCTGCTTTCCCCGTCTCTTTGGCACTTTATAGTATGTGCTGCATGCTCTGCATTCCAAAGAAACACGCCTGTGTCTCTCCCTCTCTCACGTTCTTCTTCTTTTTGTAGCTGCTGTTGTAGAAGATGCTATGCTCTTTAATCGCTGTAACATAGAGTGCTTGCACAAGCCAACAACTTTTGCGCGTTTTTTTTTTTTTTTTTTTCTCTTCCCAAGACGTTTCTGCCATTATTCACTAACTCTCGTTCTTAGTATGCAATGGAGCGTTAGCTCGCGCCATCTACCTTTCTTTCTGTATTGCAAAGTCCGCAGGTTTTCCTAGTTCCGTACTCAGATGGCGCCAATGCGTTTTGGCGCCAGGTTCGAACGACCTCGCTGTACTCGTGTTTCCCATTTGAATGTTGCAAAGGGGTTTGCGACAGGGGGTGGTTCTTGTGCAAGGCTGAGCTTTCCAGCTGCGTTTAAGCTATGCTAGCATGTGTGCGTATATATATATATATATATATATATATATATATAAATACACAAACACACACACACACACACACACACATGCATATATACATACACACACACGGTAATGGTAAAGATGATGAGGTAGCACTTTTTTTTTTTTTTTACAATGCCTGTGTTTCAGATGGCGATCTTTCTCCCCTCTATGTTTCCGGTGGGAAGGAGTGTGCAGCGTTTTCTATATTTATTTTGTCATTCACTTCTATGTTGCTCGTCTTCGTACATGGGGCATGCTACCTAATTCTACCGGTCGATTCGACACGTTGCGATCCGTCCCGGCCTGTGCCGTATCAAAATTTTCAGTGGGCCTTGCGGTAAATAAAAAGAAATGAAGGAAATGCGCGTAGTATATTACAATTGCACACGGGCTTGAAACGAAGCCCTCAAGGAAGGTCACCTTGAGCGGTCGCATTCAGACGGAAGTAAGCATTCCCCTGGCGCGTTTTTTTCCGCTCGCCTGTTCCGTTTTCTACGAGGTTGCCTTGGTTGGTTTCGCGTTACAAGCAAGCTTGCACTCGGGTCTCGTTTCTACGCGACAGCGTTTCGTTAACAGCGAAAGACTGAGGCGTTGCGAGTTCATCCGTGAGATAGGGAGCGTTGAGTCTGTACACAGGCTGAATTTTATAATATTGCCCACGCTGTTGCTGAGGTTACCCATGTCGGCAGGGCGCCCACAAGGCAGTAGTACAATGAAGTGAAGTGAAGGACATCGCTTCTCGGCCTTTTGGCTAAGATCAAAGTGTAGTATCTGTTCTTATCAGCTTAATATCTGATACGGGTTCTATATGGACCCACGATATTAAACCTATTTTTGGAAGTTGGCGGAGTGCTTGAAGCCTGCTTCACCTCCGCCGCAGGTCGGCCCGGTATTGCACTACCTCCGGGATCGGCCCCGCTCACTTAGGTGAGACTTCATTCAATCAAAATGAAGAGCACAAGCTCAACGCGAGCAGTGACTTGACACGCACCATTCCTATACTACACGCAACGATGCCGGTTCGCGGACCACGAGAGTAATTAAACTGCCACTCCATCTGTGTGTAGCGTCGCACTTGTTGCGTCGCAAATGGGACAGCCGCTCCAGCAAATTTCTAGTTATGGGCTTCGAGAAAAATTAATGAAAGCAAAAGAAAGAACCAGAATTCCTATTTGTCCGATGTCTCTGAATGATTGTCTCCTGTAAAGAGCCACTTGGGGGGATGGGGGGTAGGATTAGCCGTGGGGTTCGCAATCAATATGAATCCCACTCAAAGCCAACACTGGATTTTGGAGTTCACTATCGCTTGGATCCGTAAACCACCGCGGCCACGCAAGCTCGCCCTGCCGCCGAAATCCGCTGCCCAAGTGGAAGAAAGATTCCCTATGAAAGAAAAATAGAGTGCCCGATTTCTGGCAACTACTGTGCAGCCTTTGTGTACACATTTTCGCAGCAGTGGGACCGAGCGCCTCGAAAACAAACTTGTCGTATGCCCAAATGTGGCGAAATATATTCAAGGGTTAAAAGGTGCCTCATCTTTCTAACCTGTATGTTACGAAGACCTGTTGCTACCTTTTCATCATGAACATCATCATCATCATCATCCTGGCTACGCCCACTGCAGGGCAAAGGCATCTGCCATGATCCTCCAAGTACCCCGGTCAGGTGCCGATTGTCGCCATGTAGTCCCTAATCTAATCTGCCCTCCTAACTTTCTGCCACCCCCTGCTACGCTTCCCTCCTCTTGGAATTCAGTCTGTAACCCTTAATGGCCACCGGTTATCTTCCCCCCAGATTGCATGCCCTGCGCATGCCCATTTGTTTTTCCTGGTTTAAACTTTGGTGTCATTAACGAGCGTTTCTTCTCGCACACCCCAATCTGCTCTATTCCGATCCCCCCGTGACGCCACACCCATCATCCTTCTTTCCAGAGCCCGTTGCGTCGCCCTCAGTTACCCTTCGGTAATCCTCAAAGCTTTTTGTTGGGGCACTCGTGGCATCTTTCTCGTTTAATGAAGTCAAATTTTTTTCAGTTTTGGGGGAAAACTCAATGAGCTAGGCGCGATTGTGTCCCTGGCGCCGCTCTCAACAAGATGGCGGCGCCCATGCTTTTTGCCTGCAGGTTCGGCCCTACGCAGAACACGCCTGCCGGGCAGTGTAGCCACGTTGAAGGGGCAAAGCGTAGTGCAGTGAAGCGCTTGCTCGGGCGAAAAACGCAAATATGAGCCAAACAGGAATTTCCATTATTGGAAATTCCAGTTCAGTTTGCGCATTGCGTTCGCCTAAGGTAAAGAACACAAATGCGAGTGCCACAGCAGTCAAGTCAAAGCTTAGGATTGCGTATCATTTTTTTTTTTTCTTTTCGTGCCTTTTACTCCTGGCCTGCGTGGCCCTAGCGCGCATGCACACGAAAGTAATGAAATGCTGAAAACACGAAATAATGCGGTGCGGCTGTATCATATCTATTTTGTGCGCTTTGTTCTTTGTGGACTACAGCGGTGTGCGTCATGAGAAAGTTTCGGTGCCCTTCTTGGGTGACCAGTGAAGCTATATTTAAAACCACATTGATTTGTACGGTTATTGCTACAAACTGCGTGTGGGTGTTTTTCTTTTTCGCTGCCAACGATGGGTTATCGCAACCGCGATCGGTTCTGCTGCTACGCTAGACGCGTGCTTGCCAACGGTTGGCTCTATACGCGACCCGCGACGCGTGGTCGGCACATTCAAGCAGTCAATTGCAAACCGTTCCAAGAAAAAGGATGTACTCCACTTGCCACCTAGTTCGACGATTGTACTTTCTGACCCTCGAGGAAGCGCCGCCATCCCACGTTTTCTATAATACGATAAGATTCAGAGCGACCGCGACCACTTGTCTTTGTCAATATCTCGGAAACGCTTTCTTTGTTTTCTTTTTTTTTTTTTTTAAATCCAGATACTCAGACGCGCCCGTGTTCACGCGCACTTGTTCTCTCCGATAAGCAGGGAAGCTCGGTTGGGGTGGTGTCGGGCCTTGCGCATGCGCTGCTGAGCTCGTCGCTTCGCCGGCCGGTCGATGCTGGCGCGGTACTGGTAATGAACTTCGACGTGCATGGTGAAACGTCACTTTGTATTGCCACTGTAGACTAGCAATGCAATGTGTTTGCGAGCGATTGGATAAATGAGAAAGCGTGCACTGTCTACAGTTCATGCCCCTCTAGAGTAGTGGAAATGTTGCTCCAAGTGTTAGGTTTGTAATTTGCGCCTACGAACATGAACTAAACAAAGAAAATGGTCTGCAGCCGCCTTCGCTTCATAAAATTCCCGTACGAAGAAATTTCCGTGCGCGAATGAGAGAGCAAAAGAGAGAAACCATGTTAAGAAGAATGGCTGCCTTTTACGTGATCTCGCGCATGAAACCAGACGATAGATTAATTTTAGCCGTTCATTTTGATTTGCCGAATGTAAACCGGAACACTTTCTCCACGCGGTCTTCAGATTTGAATGGCAATCAATCACATCCTTTCTTTTTTTTTTTTTTTTTCTGTTTCTTTCTATCTGGAACCGAAAGAATTCAGAACGCCATTTCAATCTTAGATTCGATTAGATATCGCGACTGGTATGCTGAAATATCACGCCTTATCTGGTGTTAACCTTCTTGATCACGGCAATAAAAAATCGCCAGTTCCCGAACTTTAATCGCGCCGAAGATGAACCGATATGCTGGATTCTTATTGTCATGATTTTATAGAAAG
>NC_092823.1:185000-200000 GCF_023375885.2 Dermacentor andersoni
TGCACGCAAGCGTGCGCTTCCGACTCTCTCGCAAACGTGCGCGCTACATGGCAACAGACGTTCGCGCCTCGTGCTTGGACCGCTCTTTCCCTGCAGGTATCCGACTCCATCCTGCGGCGGTCTTGCTAGAGGCGCGCACTCGTCACGCTGCAGTAGTTTTGCCTCGTTTCCGTCTTTTCGAAGAATTGGCACAACGGTTTGCCACCGTCTCCCTCTCGTGAGGCCGCTGGCGCGTGGCTTTAGCGCTCAACGTACTGTCCATGATGCCGACGCGGTCAAAACGAGTCGACGGACGCACGTTCCCTGTGCGCCGAAGTCTCTCTTGATATGTGATCCGACCCTCAGACAGACGAAGCCAAGGGAAGACCCAAGGCCGCAATGTGCGTTCAAAGAATCAGTGCTCAGTGTGTCCTGCAATTCACACCAAGTCTCGCAGCTGGCTGCGTTCTTCATCGACCCGAGAACCGAGTGATCCACCGCTTAGAGTCGTGAAAAATAGTTTGTTCAATTCAGTACAGTACAACCAGGGTTTTAGGCACGTGGCGTCTCCCTGTGTGTGGTTTCGAAGAGCGCCTTTCGGCGTGCGCTCCTCCAGTCTCGCTCTTTCGGCGGCCGCGTCTCAGCAGCTGAAAGCCTAATGGCACTCCACTCCTGCTACTCGCGCGTGTGTTTTGCGCCCACGCCTTCCTCGCTTGCCCTCGAGGCACCTTATGCCGTTTGCGCGCACTCGAAGCCGGTTTTACCTGCCAACCATCCACCGGACCCGTGTGTCTCGTGTGCACGTTCACATCGCTCCACTAAAAATTGCAAAGAGCGACAGAGCCATGATTAGGGCTAAGCCGCTGTGGAGTCTTTAACGGCTACACGGCCACGGGCAGGGCTTCACCCCCATCGACGTGCTTCGCTTCAGTCAGCAGTAGGTTCATAGAAGGGCCTCAAACACACACACACTTTCGCATCGGCAGATCGCCGCAGCATAACCGCTGTTGATCCAACAGCCTACTTGAGACGAAAGACAAGAGCCCGGCGCGCGTACTCGCGCAGCTCTCCAAAACCACTCGGCCAGTGCCAGGGACGGCTCCCTGCGCCGGCGCCACAACAAGTCTACTTGAGGCGGAAGACGAAGCCAGCAAGGGCCTGGCCGCAAGTGCGTTCGAATCCGGGACTACAGTCCCTCGTCTGTCCGTACTTCCTCTTTCGACGTGCGGCGCCTTCCCAAAGCGCACAAGTCCGCTAACCGCAGAACGCTTCCGACGTAGCAAAGCCGCGTTTCCTTCGGTACTTCGCAGCAACGCCGCCTTTCCCTCGGCGGCGGGCGAATAGCCTGCAGACGTCGTCGCATTAAACCGCGATCTCGACACCTCGCGCGTCACGAGCAGGAGCCGACCGGCAGCCTCCGGCCCTTTCGGACTCGGTGGCATTTGCCGCGGAGGACGGGAGAGCACTTTAGGCCACGGTTCCTTCCGTACTTGGCAGCCGCACCCTCATACCGACAGTTCCATGACCGACCGAGCGCCACACCGTTCCTTTAGTACTTGGGCGGCAACAAAGTCGGGTCGTTACTCCATACTCGCCGCAGGAAGCGACCGGCAGCCGCCAGCCTTTTCAGACTCGGCAGCGTTTGCCGCGGAGGACGGGAGAGCGCTCGCACCACGGTTCCGTGTGTACTAAGCGGCAGCGGCATTAGCTCTCGACCGTCAGTTCCTTGACCGACCGCACGCTTCGCCGTTCCCCTCGTACTGGGCAAAGCAGCAGGTCGGGTCGTCTTACTCCCATTCCGCGCAAGAGCGCCAAAGCGGACAGAAAGCCCACCCAGTGTGCGTTACGCCGTTTCTACCCGCGGGCGCGGCCAAGCCAACCGTCCAAGGTTGCAGCCGGCGTCCACTGGGCGCAACAAATTTGGCACGGGGCGCCCCTCAAAATTCAGGCAGTCCCCGGCATGTTCGGGTATAGCCGTCCCCGCGTCCAAGCGGGGCCAGCGGCGGAAAGCGTCGGGCGCAGCGAGCTGCTTCACCCACACGGGGTAGAAACAATGGCGCTCGCCACCCTTCACAATCCGGTAATGATCCTTCCGCAGGTTCACCTACGGAAACCTTGTTACGACTTTTACTTCCTCTAAATGATCAAGTTTGGTCATCTTTCCAACAGACCGGCGCAACCGAAAGGCCGCGCCGGACATCGGTCCGAAGACCTCACTAAATCATTCAATCGGTAGTAGCGACGGGCGGTGTGTACAAAGGGCAGGGACGTAATCAACGCGAGCTTATGACTCGCGCTTACTGGGAATTCCTCGTTCAAGGGGAACAATTGCAAGCCCCTATCCCAATCACGAAAGAAGTTCCACGGGTTACCCAGTCTTTTCAGACAGGGATAAAGACACGCTGCTTCCTTCAGTGTAGCGCGCGTGCGGCCCCGGACATCTAAGGGCATCACAGACCTGTTATTGCTCTGTTTCGTGCGGCTAGGAGCCGCTTGTCCCTCTAAGAAGGTTGTAAGGTGCTGGGAACCCCGCACCTATTTAATAGGCTAGAGTCTCGTTCGTTATCGGAATTAACCAGACAAATCGCTCCACCAACTAAGAACGGCCATGCACCACCATCCACCGAATCAAGAAAGAGCTCTCAATCTGTCAATCCTCCCAGTGTCCGGGCCGGGTAAGTTTTCCCGTGTTGAGTCAAATTAAGCCGCAGGCTCCACTCCTGGTGGTGCCCTTCCGTCAATTCCTTTAAGTTTCAGCTTTGCAACCATACTTCCCCCGGAACCCAAACACTTTGGTTTCCCGGAAGCTGCCCGCCGAGTCATTTGAGTAACTCAGGCGGATCGCTGGTTGGCATCGTTTATGGTCAGAACTAGGGCGGTATCTGATCGCCTTCGAACCTCTGACTTTCGTTCTTGATCAAAGAAAACATTCTTGGCAAATGCTTTCGCAGTAGTTCGTCTTGCGACGGTCCAAGAATTTCACCTCTAGCGCCGCAATACGAATGCCCCCGTCTGTCCCTCTTAATCATTACCTCGTATTCCAAAAACCAACAGAACAGAAACGAGGTCTTGTTCTATTATTCCATGCAAGTTTATTCAGGCGACTCGCCTGCGTTGAGCACTCTAATTTTTTCAAAGTAAAAGCACCGGCCTTCTCGAGGCACACAATGAAGTGCACCAAGAAAGGACCGGCATGATGTTCAGTCCGAGCCGTCGCATCGGGTAGATGCACTACTCGTCTGGAACTGAGATCCAACTACGAGCTTTTTAACCGCAGCAGCTTTAGTATACGCTATTGGAGCTGGAATTACCGCGGCTGCTGGCACCAGACTTGCCCTCCAATTGATCCTCGTTAAAGGATTTAGAGTGTACTCATTTCAATTACGGGGCCTCAAAAGAGTCCCGTATTGTTATTTTTCGTCACTACCTCCCCGTGCCGGGAGTGGGTAATTTGCGCGCCTGCTGCCTTCCTTGGATGTGGTAGCCGTTTCTCAGGCTCCCTCTCCGGAATCGAACCCTGATTCTCCGTTACCCGTAACAACCATGGTAAGCAAGTAACCTACCATCGAAAGTTGATAAGGCAGACACTTGAAAGAAACGTCGCCGGCTCGTGGCCATGCGATCAGCACAAAGTTATCCAGAGTCACCACACAATACGGGCCGAAACCCGATCGATCTTGGTCTAATAAAAGCACCCGTCGCCCAAAGGGCTTCAGGCTCACTGCATGTATTAGCTCTAGAATTGCCACAGTTATCCAAGTAGGAAGAAACGATCTAAGGAACCATAACTGATTTAATGAGCCATTCGCGGTTTCGCCTTATTTCGGCATGTACTTAGACATGCATGGCTTAATCTTTGAGACAAGCATATGATTACTGGCAGGATCAACCAGGTAATCGTTCAACTGCGCGTCCAGCCTTTCAAGCAGGCCGGACGCCGTTTTTGCGATGCCGAGGCCACCTTCAGGCGCCCCAACACGCTTCGTTCTCGCAAAGGGTAGCACTTTGCACAGTCCGAGACGACGGCGTTCGAGCTCGCTACGGCGCCCTCCCCGCAGGGCCGGGTATCGCCACGCGGCAAGAAGCACGCAACATTCTCGATAGACCGGTTGTGTCGACTCGATCGCGGCTTGCGGTTTCTCTCGAGCCCGCAGCACTGGTGGACCGACCGACACTTGCAACGTAGCCGAGACGGCAAAGCCGCTAGGCGACGGGTCACGCCCGCGCCTTCGGCGCTTTCGTATTTGATTCGTCCGAGGACGATGCGGAACACACTTCGATATCGTGGAAAAAGCGTCGTCCGACAACCAGCCCCTAACGCATCAAGCGGATGAGGCTGCAGACGTCAGCTGTGGGATCCACGGGAGCGATACCGGGGACACGCTTGACGGGCACGAAGCCCGCCGCATATCAAACACCCAGGTCGCTTTGGGGGCGACTGCTCTCTGGGACCCCCATATAATAGCAGCGATAAGTACCCAGACCTCCATGGGGCCGTACTCGTGCCACTTTCGACGAGCGTTTGGCGAAAATCGTGCCGCCTCGTAACGCCGCGAGCAAGATTGAAAGCTTACGTCGGCAGCACAATGCCGAAGTCGTGAAAGCGCAGCGCGTCCACCGAATGCGCGAACGGCAATTTCTCGCTAATGGCCAGTACGGTTTCCTGCACAATTGCCTTTCTGTCGCCCTACGGGGCCCCCGGCCGATCGATTCGAGGCACGCTAGCACGGCCCCTTCGCCATTTCCGAGCACGCGTGCGAACAGTGCGGGCGGCGTGCTCGACGCCCCGGCTGACGTCGTTTCGGACTTTGTCTCTTCGCGTGCTCGCGGCAACGCCGCGGCCAACGACGACGTCTGCGCGGTTCTTTGCCGGTTCCCGGCGTGCTATAGTGCAGCCCTCTGCAGGGCGACACCGGCTCCGTCGTGTCCGTGCGGCGGCTTGTACGCAAAAGTTGCGCCAAAGGCGTCGCGCTCGCGCCGCCCCGGCACACGCGGTTTCGGACTTTGTCTCTTCCAGCGCTCGCGTAGTCGTGGGCACGATTGTCGACGTCGGAACGGTGCGCGGACTACGCCACGAGCACGCGCAAGCCGAAAATCGCACTACGGTACAATGTCGGCCGGGGCCGTACGGCCCCTTACAGTAGCAGCGATAAGTGCCCAGACCTCCATGGGGCCGTACTCGTGCGACGCGGCGGCGTACTGCGCCGAGCCGAGCGCCAATATTTGGCTTTTGCTGGGCGGATTCGAGCTCTGGCGATCGCCGCGGTACCGCCGCTCACCGATTCAAGGCACGCTAGCGCGGCCCCTTCGCCATTTCCGAGCACGCGTGCGAACAGTGCGGGCGGCGTGCTCGACGCCCCGGCTGACGTCGTTTCGGACTTTGTCTCTTCGCGTGCTCGCGGCAACGCCGCGGCCAACGACGACGTCTGCGCGGTTCTTTGCCGGTTCCCGGCGTGCTATAGTGCAGCCCTCTGCAGGGCGACACCGGCTCCGTCGTGTCCGTGCGGCGGCTTGTACGCAAAAGTTGCGCCAAAGGCGTCGCGCTCGCGCCGCCCCGGCACACGCGGTTTCGGACTTTGTCTCTTCCAGCGCTCGCGTAGTCGTGGGCACGATTGTCGACGTCGGAACGGTGCGCGGACTACGCCACGAGCACGCGCAAGCCGAAAATCGCACTACGGTACAATGTCGGCCGGGGCCGTACGGCCCCTTACAGTAGCAGCGATAAGTGCCCAGACCTCCATGGGGCCGTACTCGTGCGACGCGGCGGCGTACTGCGCCGAGCCGAGCGCCAATATTTGGCTTTTGCAGGGCGGATTCGAGCTCTGGCGATCGCCGCGGTACCGCCGCTCACCGATTCAAGGCACGCTAGCGCGGCCCCTTCGCCATTTCCGAGCACGCGTGCGAACAGTGCAGGCGGCGTGCTCGACGCCCCGGCTGACGTCCTGTCGGACTTTGTCTCTTCGCGTGCTCGCGGCAACGCCGCGGCCAACGTCGACGTCTGCGCGGTTCTTTGCCGGTTCCCGGCGTGCTATAGTGCAGCCCTCTGCAGGGCGACACCGGCTCCGTCGTGTCCGTGCGGCGGCTTGTACGCAAAAGTTGCGCCAAAGGCGTCGCGCTTGCGCCGCCCCGGCACACGCGGTTTCGGACTTTGTCTCTTCCAGCGCTCGCGTAGTCGTGGGCACGATTGTCGACGTCGGAACGGTGCGCGGACTACGCCACGAGCACGCGCAAGCCGAAAATCGCACTACGGTACAATGTCGGCCGGGGCCGTACGGCCCCTTACAGTAGCAGCGATAAGTGCCCAGACCTCCATGGGGCCGTACTCGTGCGACGCGGCGGCGTACTGCGCCGAGCCGAGCGCCAATATTTGGCTTTTGCAGGGCGGATTCGAGCTCTGGCGATCGCCGCGGTACCGCCGCTCACCGATTCAAGGCACGCTAGCGCGGCCCCTTCGCCATTTCCGAGCACGCGTGCGAACAGTGCGGGCGGCGTGCTCGACGCCCCGGCTGACGTCCTTTCGGACTTTGTCTCTTCGCGTGCTCGCGGCAACGCCGCGGCCAACGACGACGTCTGCGCGGTTCTTTGCCGGTTCCCGGCGTGCTATAGTGCAGCCCTCTGCAGGGCGACACCGGCTCCGTCGTGCCCGTGCGGCGGCTTGTACGCAAAAGTTGCGCCAAAGGCGTCGCGCTCGCGCCGCCCCGGCACACGCGGTTTCGGACTTTGTCTCTTCCAGCGCTCGCGTAGTCGTGGGCACGATTGTCGACGTCGGAACGGTGCGCGGACTACGCCACGAGCACGCGCAAGCCGAAAATCGCACTACGGTACAATGTCGGCCGGGGCCGTACGGCCCCTTACAGTAGCAGCGATAAGTGCCCAGACCTCCATGGGGCCGTACTCGTGCGACGCGGCGGCGTACTGCGCCGAGCCGAGCGCCAATATTTGGCTTTTGCAGGGCGGATTCGAGCTCTGGCGATCGCCGCGGTACCGCCGCTCACCGATTCAAGGCACGCTAGCGCGGCCCCTTCGCCATTTCCGAGCACGCGTGCGAACAGTGCGGGCGGCGTGCTCGACGCCCCGGCTGACGTCCTTTCGGACTTTGTCTCTTCGCGTGCTCGCGGCAACGCCGCGGCCAACGACGACGTCTGCGCGGTTCTTTGCCGGTTCCCGGCGTGCTATAGTGCAGCCCTCTGCAGGGTGACACCGGCTCCGTCGTGTCCGTGCGGCGGCTTGTACGCAAAAGTTGCGTCAAAGGCGTCGCGCTCGCGCCGCCCCGGCACACGCGGTTTCGGACTTTGTCTCTTCCAGCGCTCGCAACCATGTCGGGGCCGACGCCGACGACTGCGTGGTGTTTCAACGATTGCCGGCGTGACACAATGCAGCGGCGTGCGGGATGCCAGCGATTCCGTCGTGTCCGTGCGGCGGCTTGTACGCAAAAGTTGCGCCAAAGGCGTCGCGCTCGCGCCGCCCCGGCACACGCGGTTTCGGACTTTGTCTCTTCCAGCGCTCGCGTAGTCGTGGGCACGATTGTCGACGTCGGAACGGTGCGCGGACTACGCCACGAGCACGCGCAAGCCGAAAATCGCACTACGGTACAATGTCGGCCGGGGCCGTACGGCCCCTTACAGTAGCAGCGATAAGTGCCCAGACCTCCATGGGGCCGTACTCGTGCGACGCGGCGGCGTACTGCGCCGAGCCGAGCGCCAATATTTGGCTTTTGCAGGGCGGATTCGAGCTCTGGCGATCGCCGCGGTACCGCCGCTCACCGATTCAAGGCACGCTAGCGCGGCCCCTTCGCCATTTCCGAGCACGCGTGCGAACAGTGCGGGCGGCGTGCTCGACGCCCCGGCTGACGTCCTTTCGGACTTTGTCTCTTCGCGTGCTCGCGGCAACGCCGCGGCCAACGACGACGTCTGCGCGGTTCTTTGCCGGTTCCCGGCGTGCTATAGTGCAGCCCTCTGCAGGGTGACACCGGCTCCGTCGTGTCCGTGCGGCGGCTTGTACGCAAAAGTTGCGTCAAAGGCGTCGCGCTCGCGCCGCCCCGGCACACGCGGTTTCGGACTTTGTCTCTTCCAGCGCTCGCAACCATGTCGGGGCCGACGCCGACGACTGCGTGGTGTTTCAACGATTGCCGGCGTGACACAATGCAGCGGCGTGCGGGATGCCAGCGATTCCGTCGTGTCCGTGCGGCGGCTTGTACGCAAAAGTTGCGCCAAAGGCGTCGCGCTCGCGCCGCCCCGGCACACGCGGTTTCGGACTTTGTCTCTTCCAGCGCTCGCGTAGTCGTGGGCACGATTGTCGACGTCGGAACGGTGCGCGGACTACGCCACGAGCACGCGCAAGCCGAAAATCGCACTACGGTACAATGTCGGCCGGGGCCGTACGGCCCCTTACAGTAGCAGCGATAAGTGCCCAGACCTCCATGGGGCCGTACTCGTGCGACGCGGCGGCGTACTGCGCCGAGCCGAGCGCCAATATTTGGCTTTTGCAGGGCGGATTCGAGCTCTGGCGATCGCCGCGGTACCGCCGCTCACCGATTCAAGGCACGCTAGCGCGGCCCCTTCGCCATTTCCGAGCACGCGTGCGAACAGTGCGGGCGGCGTGCTCGACGCCCCGGCTGACGTCCTTTCGGACTTTGTCTCTTCGCGTGCTCGCGGCAACGCCGCGGCCAACGACGACGTCTGCGCGGTTCTTTGCCGGTTCCCGGCGTGCTATAGTGCAGCCCTCTGCAGGGTGACACCGGCTCCGTCGTGTCCGTGCGGCGGCTTGTACGCAAAAGTTGCGTCAAAGGCGTCGCGCTCGCGCCGCCCCGGCACACGCGGTTTCGGACTTTGTCTCTTCCAGCGCTCGCAACCATGTCGGGGCCGACGCCGACGACTGCGTGGTGTTTCAACGATTGCCGGCGTGACACAATGCAGCTGCGTGCGGGATGCCAGCGATTCCGTCGTGGCGGTGCGGCGGCTTGTACGCAAAAGTTGCGTCAAAGGCGTCGCGCTCGCACCGCCCCGGCACACGTGGTTTCGGACTTTGTCTCTTCGAGCGCTCGCAGCGATGTCGAGGCGATCGCTTACGTCTGCACGGTTTCCGGTGTGCTACAATGCAGCAGTCTGCCGCACTACACCTCTTGGTTGCCGAGGCCAGCACGGCAATTTACTGAAGCGAGCGCATTGCGCCCAGGCGGCAGCGGACTTTGTGCTTTCGGGAGTGCTCTTGCTGTAAAATTTGAACGGCTGCAGCTGCGCGAAGCAAGTGTACCTATTTTCACTCTCTCTCTGTCTGCCTTTGAGGCGACTGTAATTTCACTTTAAACGCAACTGGAGGCGGGAGCAACCTGATGAGAGTAGGTGGACTTCGGTACATGTTGTAATTTAGAAATTGCTTTCAAGCTTTGAGGACATACACCTTCGCGCCATCTGCTTTCCCCGTCTCTTTGGCACTTTATAGTATGTGCTGCATGCTCTGCATTCCAAAGAAACACGCCTGTGTCTCTCCCTCTCTCACGTTCTTCTTCTTTTTGTAGCTGCTGTTGTAGAAGATGCTATGCTCTTTAATCGCTGTAACATAGAGTGCTTGCACAAGCCAACAACTTTTGCGCGTTTTTTTTTTTTTTTTTCTCTTCCCAAGACGTTTCTGCCATTATTCACTAACTCTCGTTCTTAGTATGCAATGGAGCGTTAGCTCGCGCCATCTACCTTTCTTTCTGTATTGCAAAGTCCGCAGGTTTTCCTAGTTCCGTACTCAGATGGCGCCAATGCGTTTTGGCGCCAGGTTCGAACGACCTCGCTGTACTCGTGTTTCCCATTTGAATGTTGCAAAGGGGTTTGCGACAGGGGGTGGTTCTTGTGCAAGGCTGAGCTTTCCAGCTGCGTTTAAGCTATGCTAGCATGTGTGCGTATATATATATATATATATATATATATATATAAATACACAAACACACACACACACACACACACATGCATATATACATACACACACACGGTAATGGTAAAGATGATGAGGTAGCACTTTTTTTTTTTTTTTACAATGCCTGTGTTTCAGATGGCGATCTTTCTCCCCTCTATGTTTCCGGTGGGAAGGAGTGTGCAGCGTTTTCTATATTTATTTTGTCATTCACTTCTATGTTGCTCGTCTTCGTACATGGGGCATGCTACCTAATTCTACCGGTCGATTCGACACGTTGCGATCCGTCCCGGCCTGTGCCGTATCAAAATTTTCAGTGGGCCTTGCGGTAAATAAAAAGAAATGAAGGAAATGCGCGTAGTATATTACAATTGCACACGGGCTTGAAACGAAGCCCTCAAGGAAGGTCACCTTGAGCGGTCGCATTCAGACGGAAGTAAGCATTCCCCTGGCGCGTTTTTTTCCGCTCGCCTGTTCCGTTTTCTACGAGGTTGCCTTGGTTGGTTTCGCGTTACAAGCAAGCTTGCACTCGGGTCTCGTTTCTACGCGACAGCGTTTCGTTAACAGCGAAAGACTGAGGCGTTGCGAGTTCATCCGTGAGATAGGGAGCGTTGAGTCTGTACACAGGCTGAATTTTATAATATTGCCCACGCTGTTGCTGAGGTTACCCATGTCGGCAGGGCGCCCACAAGGCAGTAGTACAATGAAGTGAAGTGAAGGACATCGCTTCTCGGCCTTTTGGCTAAGATCAAAGTGTAGTACGAACGAACTCGTGGCTTAGTGGTAGCGTCTCCGTCTCACACTCCGGAGACCCTGGTTCGATTCCCACCAGCCCATCTTGCAAGGTGTTTTTTGCCAAGTGAAGAACAGCACTAGGTAGACACACACTACACCAACACACACTTCTATGCCAGCACAAAAACTTCCAAAATACCCAACAAACACTAAACAAACACACACCTCTATGCCTGCCCAAAAACTAAACACCAAAACTCTAGTAAATTCACATCAATGAAACCGTCCTTCATTTGGAAAATGTAACAAGCATTTTTTCAAAAACCTCTGTTCTTATCAGCTTAATATCTGATACGGGTTCTATATGGACCCACGATATTAAACCTATTTTTGGAAGTTGGCGGAGTGCTTGAAGCCTGCTTCACCTCCGCCGCAGGTCGGCCCGGTATTGCACTACCTCCGGGATCGGCCCCGCTCACTTAGGTGAGACTTCATTCAATCAAAATGAAGAGCACAAGCTCAACGCGAGCAGTGACTTGACACGCACCATTCCTATACTACACGCAACGATGCCGGTTCGCGGACCACGAGAGTAATTAAACTGCCACTCCATCTGTGTGTAGCGTCGCACTTGTTGCGTCGCAAATGGGACAGCCGCTCCAGCAAATTTCTAGTTATGGGCTTCGAGAAAAATTAATGAAAGCAAAAGAAAGAACCAGAATTCCTATTTGTCCGATGTCTCTGAATGATTGTCTCCTGTAAAGAGCCACTTGGGGGGATGGGGGGTAGGATTAGCCGTGGGGTTCGCAATCAATATGAATCCCACTCAAAGCCAACACTGGATTTTGGAGTTCACTATCGCTTGGATCCGTAAACCACCGCGGCCACGCAAGCTCGCCCTGCCGCCGAAATCCGCTGCCCAAGTGGAAGAAAGATTCCCTATGAAAGAAAAATAGAGTGCCCGATTTCTGGCAACTACTGTGCAGCCTTTGTGTACACATTTTCGCAGCAGTGGGACCGAGCGCCTCGAAAACAAACTTGTCGTATGCCCAAATGTGGCGAAATATATTCAAGGGTTAAAAGGTGCCTCATCTTTCTAACCTGTATGTTACGAAGACCTGTTGCTACCTTTTCATCATGAACATCATCATCATCATCATCCTGGCTACGCCCACTGCAGGGCAAAGGCATCTGCCATGATCCTCCAAGTACCCCGGTCAGGTGCCGATTGTCGCCATGTAGTCCCTAATCTAATCTGCCCTCCTAACTTTCTGCCACCCCCTGCTACGCTTCCCTCCTCTTGGAATTCAGTCTGTAACCCTTAATGGCCACCGGTTATCTTCCCCCCAGATTGCATGCCCTGCGCATGCCCATTTGTTTTTCCTGGTTTAAACTTTGGTGTCATTAACGAGCGTTTGTTCTCGCACACCCCAATCTGCTCTATTCCGATCCCCCCGTGACGCCACACCCATCATCCTTCTTTCCAGAGCCCGTTGCGTCGCCCTCAGTTACCCTTCGGTAATCCTCAAAGCTTTTTGTTGGGGCACTCGTGGCATCTTTCTCGTTTAATGAAGTCAAATTTTTTTCAGTTTTGGGGGAAAACTCAATGAGCTAGGCGCGATTGTGTCCCTGGCGCCGCTCTCAACAAGATGGCGGCGCCCATGCTTTTTGCCTGCAGGTTCGGCCCTACGCAGAACACGCCTGCCGGGCAGTGTAGCCACGTTGAAGGGGCAAAGCGTAGTGCAGTGAAGCGCTTGCTCGGGCGAAAAACGCAAATATGAGCCAAACAGGAATTTCCATTATTGGAAATTCCAGTTCAGTTTGCGCATTGCGTTCGCCTAAGGTAAAGAACACAAATGCGAGTGCCACAGCAGTCAAGTCAAAGCTTAGGATTGCGTATCATTTTTTGTTTTTTTCTTTTCGTGCCTTTTACTCCTGGCCTGCGTGGCCCTAGTGCGCATGCACACGAAAGTAATGAAATGCTGAAAACACGAAATAATGCGGTGCGGCTGTATCATATCTATTTTGTGCGCTTTGTTCTTTGTGGACTACAGCGGTGTGCGTCATGAGAAAGTTTCGGTGCCCTTCTTGGGTGACCAGTGAAGCTATATTTAAAACCACATTGATTTGTACGGTTATTGCTACAAACTGCGTGTGGGTGTTTTTCTTTTTCGCTGCCAACGATGGGTTATCGCAACCGCGATCGGTTCTGCTGCTACGCTAGACGCGTGCTTGCCAACGGTTGGCTCTATACGCGACCCGCGACGCGTGGTCGGCACATTCAAGCAGTCAATTGCAAACCGTTCCAAGAAAAAGGATGTACTCCACTTGCCACCTAGTTCGACGATTGTACTTTCTGACCCTCGAGGAAGCGCCGCCATCCCACGTTTTCTATAATACGATAAGATTCAGAGCGACCGCGACCACTTGTCTTTGTCAATATCTCGGAAACGCTTTCTTTGTTTTCTTTTTTTTTTTTTTTAAATCCAGATACTCAGACGCGCCCGTGTTCACGCGCACTTGTTCTCTCCGATAAGCAGGGAAGCTCGGTTGGGGTGGTGTCGGGCCTTGCGCATGCGCTGCTGAGCTCGTCGCTTCGCCGGCCGGTCGATGCTGGCGCGGTACTGGTAATGAACTTCGACGTGCATGGTGAAACGTCACTTTGTATTGCCACTGTAGACTAGCAATGCAATGTGTTTGCGAGCGATTGGATAAATGAGAAAGCGTGCACTGTCTACAGTTCATGCCCCTCTAGAGTAGTGGAAATGTTGCTCCAAGTGTTAGGTTTGTAATTTGCGCCTACGAACATGAACTAAACAAAGAAAATGGTCTGCAGCCGCCTTCGCTTCATAAAATTCCCGTACGAAGAAATTTCCGTGCGCGAATGAGAGAGCAAAAGAGAGAAACCATGTTAAGAAGAATGGCTGCCTTTTACGTGATCTCGCGCATGAAACCAGACGATAGATTAATTTTAGCCGTTCATTTTGATTTGCCGAATGTAAACCGGAACACTTTCTCCACGCGGTCTTCAGATTTGAATGGCAATCAATCACATCCTTTCTTTTTTTTTTTTTTTTTCTGTTTCTTTCTATCTGGAACCGAAAGAATTCAGAACGCCATTTCAATCTTAGATTCGATTAGATATCGCGACTGGTATGCTGAAATATCACGCCTTATCTGGTGTTAACCTTCTTGATCACGGCAATAAAAAATCGCCAGTTCCCGAACTTTAATCGCGCCGAACATGAACCGATATGCTGGATTCTTATTGTCATGATTTTATAGAAAGCGCTGGTTCTATGGCTAGCTTTGAGGAAAAGAAAAACATCGTTCAGGAATGTATAACTCTAAACAACTAAAAAAAAAAATCTGCCGGCAATTGGTACTACAACGAGAGTACTGAGAATACTGGAAAAGATGAAATCCAATCATGCTGAACTGAACTGAAATTATTTCATCAAGACATGCCCCGAAAAACGTGGCCACTTTCAATGATAATTTCAAATGTGATTTCTTTCTTTTTTTTTTCTTTACGACGGATAATAATTATCTTTCCAATGGCGGATGTGAAAATTTCAGAGCACGTCATTTTCGAAATCCCAAGGCCCCGGACGCATTCTCTCTTCTTTAAGTATTTTGGTGGTGCACACGGAGGAAAATTTCGCGCACGTAATTTATAAACTAGTAGTTGATTTTCTAGAAGAACACAAAGTGCTGACAAACGGCCAACCAGGACACAATTAAATTGGTATTACGCACGGTTTTGAAGCCGCGGTAACAAAAGGGTAACAAAGGGACGTTCATTTCGTGGTGTCGATTTCACGTCTCTCACAATAAAAAAAAAAAAAAATAATAATAATAAAAACTACTGCATAAAATAGGTTTTCCCAAACTGGATGGTTTCGATCAGCTTTTGAACAGCCCTTCCTTAAATTGAGTTGGCGTTGATTGAGCAGGTGCGGTTTTGGATTTTTGTAAATGGCATCAGTACTGGACAGTCCGTTCACTTGAGGATCAAAGGAGAAACCCCCCAAAAAAATATCATATCGTGGTGAGAGACGCGGCAGATGAGTACAATTATCGGCAGAAAAAAAAAAGGAAAACCGCCTCGTACTCAGAAGCCGCTCCTCTCACGTGTGAAGCTTCAAACAAATTGTTTTTCTTGAGACGCTCTATAAAGTTATACACAGCTCCTTAAATGCAGCACCCGCACACAAAGCCAAACGTTCCAAGCTGGAAAGAAAGCATGAAATTCGCGGTGCCCGTTTCCTGTGAAACAACGGGCAACAATACGCAAAGTCCGCTACCACGTCAGCCGGGGCGGCCACACCCCGCCCGCGCTTAAGCCACATATGGCGACTGAAAATGCTCGCCGCTCAAGCTGCG